>NW_022330342.1:0-8438 GCF_002776525.5 Piliocolobus tephrosceles | reverse complement strand
TAGTCTTGTCCATGGCTCTTTAAGACCTGGAGAATTGGAGGAATCAGATCAGGAACACATGCCCACCCAGGCTGGGACCCCTGCTTCTTTCAGAGCCTCTCCACCCTGACTTTCCCCACCTCTGTTGCCTTACTGCATGGGTGCAGAAATCCAGAGCTTTCCCCACATTATCTGAATGAATGAGAGAGTAAGAAGTGTGACTCTACTCACTCCTCAGTTGGAGCTCAGGCTCCCATTTTCTCTTCTCATCTACATCGCTGTGGCATCTACATCACCCACCCAGCTTGCTTCTTCCACATGGGCCGGGGGCATAGCACCCGCCGCCACATGTTCTGTCTGCCCCAGGCCCTACCGTGTGGAGCCCTCACATTCAGGACGTGGATCTACATTCTGCTCCCTCCCTCTCCAATCTCCCTTGGGCAGCGACTCCACCTTCATGACAACACTCTTCCCCTAGAAGGAGACTATTTCAGAGTCCTCATTTCTCCTTGTCTGCTCTCCTCATTCCCTGCTCTGTCTCCCTGGGATCTGTAGTAAACCTGGGTGAACCTGAATTCATCATCTTTCTCACAGCATTGACTCTCACTCCTGACTGGCACTATGTTATAATCTGCAAGCTGAAGCGTTTACAGGTGAACTGCACTGATGTCTACAACTTACTATATAATGCATTTTACAAAATCTTCCTCTGCATCCCACAATCACTCTCCTTTTAAAAGATACACATCCCTGAAACACTACAGTATTCTCTAGTTGGGCAATTGGGATCCTGTCTTCCTGCATATGGAGCCAGAATGTTTTCTGATGGATCATTTTCATCATGCCCCCATTCAATCAAAGTCCGTGGGGTTCCATAGACTCAACAGCAACCTCTAGTGTGGTCCAGAGCCTTCCACAGCCCACGTTCTACTTATGAACACGAGATTTTGTTGAACAGGTAATTCCATGTTGGGGTTCAGTAAATTAAAAGTTTACTGGCAAATTATAGTGTGGGTATCAGTGATAAAATTGTTTCTCCAAGCCTATTTTCATAAAATGCCTTGAGAGTCAGAGCGCTGCGTTGGTGTTCACGAAGTCTCACTGAAAGTGAAGGTCAATGGCCCCAGGAATGCCCAGCCACTATTTTTCTACTGGCCTCTAAACTCAGTTCCCCAAAACACTGAACAGTTTCACTTACTTTTTCAAAGGCAGGGAGGTAGCGATTTTTTGTTTTCTCTTTGATCAAGGCAACTTTGGCATCTTTTTCCTGAGGTGGACATATGGGCAGATGGAGGATCATTTCACCCAAATCTGCTATACCTTCTGTATACATGTCAATCCTAAAAGACAGAAACAACCAAATGGTCAAATACTTTTTGCCTTAGATTTCATAGGTTTATAAAAACCTAAGAGAGTAGAGTAACAGGTGATGGCAAAATAATTCACCTCCAGTGAGTGCTTTTCAGAGTCTAGTCATTATGCTCTATTTTTACAGGTATATTAACATTTATTTATTAAAACAACCTATCGAGGTAGACAGATCTCTAAATTTTGTGACGCATATGACCTAATACAGGAAAAAGGGCATCAGTGGTCACAGACATGAGAGAAATCTGTGGAATCACTGCCAGTACCCACTGTTGCTGTGCCAAGATTTGTCATCTCCGTTGTGGCTTGTTCTGTGCATGAACTTAGTGTGAGTCAAATGGCCAAAGACCTGCTTCCTAAGTAATCCTAAGAGAGTCCCTGGCCATCTTAGCCAAATTCCTCATCCTCTCTCATCATTTTACACCTCCTAGGGCTCCTTCTATGCCCCATATTAGCAGTTCTTCCAATTATTACACCCATGAAACACGTTTCCACAGCCCTCTCCATGTGCTGTTGCCCAACTCTAGCTATGTGTGCCTTTCTTGAGACCCCACCTAAGAATCCCCTTCCTCGGTGAAATTCTCTATACAGTTACAACCAGTGCAAACTTTTCTTCTTTTGTGTCAAACTGGAGTTTCACAACACTTTTTAAACAAGAGCTTTATTGATGCATATTCACATACTATAATTGCCACCAGTTATATTACACTATTTAGTGGTTTTTAGTGCATTCACAGAAATCTGTAAAAATAACCACAGTCTAATTCCAGAATTATTTTTATCACACTGATAAGGACATCTGTACTATTAGCAGTATTCTTTGTTTTTCTCCACGCTCCACTTCTTTAGCTCCAAGCAACCACTAATCTACTTTCTACCTCTGTGGATTTGAATATCTGGACATTTCATATGAAAAGAATCCTATAGTACGTGGCCTTCTGTGTCTTGTTTGTTTTATGTAACATGTGTTGTGGTTTAACCATCTTGTAGCATGCATTGTTACTTCATTCCTTTTCATGACCAATTATCTTTCCATTGCATGGCTAAGGCGCATTTTCTCCTCCATTTATTGATTGATGAATATTTGGGTTGTTTCTACTTTTTGAATACTATGAATATTGTTATTTGCATTATTCATTTATGTAAAAAATGTATTTTTGATTGTTTGGGAATATACCTGTTAGAGGAACTGCTGGGTCATTGGTAATACTATATTAAAGTTTTTGAGGAGCTGCCAGCAGTTTCATTCAGGATTTATTTGGAATCATGCAGTCTGATCACAACAGCAAGGAGACCCCTTGGCTTTGCTAGTATTGAATCAATCTGGCTGTTTTGGCCTTCTAACCATGTGTCAAGGTAACCCCAGCATCCTTGGTGCCAGCCTCTACTAGCTCTGCTCAAGTATTCCAGGTGATATAGTTGGTTGGTAATTTAGGTTCCTGGTCATCATTCTTGGAGTTACTGGGACCTAAGATTTGGCTTCTTTGCAGCTTTCCTTCCCCAGTCCTTCATCTACAGACTCTCAAATATTCTATGACTGTCCTAAGCTGTTGGTTGGAGTCCAGCCTCTGAAGTCCTGAGCACCTGAAATTGTGATTCTCCATCCTCCTCAGTTCATGTTTCATCCGTGTTTGGAAATCACCATGAGGTGCTGGATCCATGGACTGCATCCTCTTCTAGAATCACCCTTGCCTGAACCCACCCCATGTTCACTATTCCCTCATCTCCATGGACTCTTCAATACTCTTCAATACTGGACCCCAGTGTATACACCCAAGGCCCAACCAGGTGTTGGTCACGATGCCCTGCCATGGTCCTACCCACTCAAGGAAGGCTCTAAATCATTTTGTGTTCTCTGTGGATGGAAGAACAGAAAATATACCATACAGGGCTCTCTCCTTTATGTCTTTCCCGTAGAGGTTGTATTTGCTGGCAATGTAGTTGAGAATGGCTCTGGTCTGCACCAGCTTCATCCCGTCAATCTCAACCATTGGCACTTGCTGGAACATCAAATATCCATCTTTAGAAGGAAGAAGAAAAGGAGAGTGAAATGTCTATGAAACCCAGACTTTCAGGATGAAAAAAATGGTTGTGGAAATGACTAAATTCGTAAAATGAAAAAGAAATTATTGTCTAGTAAGATTTCACTTGAAACAGCTTTTTTTTATTATTATTTTTATTTTTTTGAGACAGAGTATCATTCTGTCGCCCAGGCTGGAGTGGGGTGGCATGATCTTAGCTCACTATAACCTCTGCCTCCCAGGTTCAAGTGATTTTTGTGTTGATTTACCTTCATGGATAGTTTAGGAAGAGGTTGGGACAAGTTACAATAGGACTGGCAACAAGATGCCATTTAAAACAGGAAGTTCCCAGAGTAAGTCTCATGGTGTTTGTGACATTTAAGGCAGGTTCTGAGAGCTTTTTATGTAAGGGTCCCTTTCTGTGCTCTTCAAAGTCTGCAATAGTGCTGCAGTGTTACCTTGTCATGCCCCCCCTCCATGAGAGAAAAAACTCAAGACATTGGCCACTTCTATTTCTCTTCCTTTGGTCTAATGCATGTTCTTGCATGTGCTTAGATGGGGAGGGCTGTATGGGATCCTGTGCTGATGACCACAGCTCATTCCTGGTGCCCCAAGCACAAAAACAGAAAAGGGCTTTCTCAGGGTGCAGGAGATTGTTCCTGTAGCAAACACTCTGAGAGGTCTGGTCCTTTTAGTCTGGAGAGAGAGTTGCCAGACTTGATCAAAGAGCCACATCCCTTCCATGGTAACCACTTTCTCCCTCTGCACTATGTCCAAATACCACCCCTCACACACATAGCATTACTGGCTGCTCAACCCTCCCTCTGTACTTTCTACTAGATACCCTCATCAGAGACACTTAGAGATTGATCTTACCATTTCTTAACTTGTCCAAATCTTCTGGAGATTTTATATATATCTCTTCAAACTGGAAGCAGACACAGCAAATGGGTTCTAGTTAGTTCATTCTGTTATAGACTTGTGGCCTTGGATGGCCCCTATCTGGTGCATAGTTTGGAGAATATAAGATTTCTGAGTTTGGCAGGGTACCCAGAGGGGGCTGGTCATGGCCATTTGGAAATTTAGACCTAATTCATTGAGAAAAGTGCATGGGTCACAGCACATAGCTGCTCAATCTTCTAGGTCACTTCACCTTCACCCTGATCTCATGAATGTCTATGATTAGGTCATGTTTTGAGAGGGGACGTCACTGGAGAAAAGGCACTGAGCAGTTCTCCTAGTTATGGTGTTGTCATATCTTAGGAAAGCCTGTGTCTCTAAGTGAGATCAGACCACAGCCTTGTGTGTCCCCAGCATGGGGCGTGCCATGGGCTAATGGCCATCAAATATTCTGCCATGAAGGAGCCTCTGCTGTAATTTGTATCGCCCCACTTCTCAGGAACCCTGCTAAGGGTGAAATAGGTCACCACTGTTACACAGCTTTAACACTTGCAACTATAATTTTCTCTTCTGAAGTTCGTGAGACACAATAGGGTAAAATTCTCAATTTAATAAAGGAATGAGAGTCCCACACTAATATTATTTTTAATGAAAACGTCTAGTATCTGATGTAGTTTTGTGCTACTGGGGAATGCATATGTATTCTAGAAGCTTCTCCACCTTGTTTTAACCACGTGTTTATTTCTCTGCATCCTCATAGACATGTAGGCCGCCCCAGGGCAGGGACTGTGTCTATCTTCTTCACTGTCTATTTCCATGACCTAGTACAGGACCTGGAATTAGTAAGTGCTCAACCAAATAAATGCTGTGAATGTAGTCAATCTTTAATAGGTAATTTGTTACAATACACTCCCTTGCATCTTTCATGTGTAGTTTGCATTTTTACCTCTAATTACAACCTCTAATTACCTCTAAAATGTTATGCATTTTTATTTTTTATTGTTGAAATTATGAACATGGATAAATATAAACAGAAAAGCATAATGATTCTCCTTATGCTTCTCACCTAGAATCAATAATTATCAATCAAAACCAATATGGTTTCATCTGTATGCCCACCTACTTCTCCTCCTGTAATAATTCCAAAGAAATCCCAGATCCGTATGATTAATCCTTAAATACTTCAATGTGTTTTCCTAAAACACATTAAGTATTCTAAAGATAGCCATAGTACATTATCACACATGAAATATTAACAATAATCTTCCATGTCATCAAATATTCAATCGATATTCATGTTTCTAATTGTTGTGTAAATGCCATAAATTATTTTTTACACTTTGTTTAAATTCTAATCCACTTAAGTTCTACACTTTGTGATTAGTTTCTTAAATGTATTTTAATATGTATGCCATTAGATGCGAAGAAATTTTAAGAATTACTTGGTCAAATCTGTTCATCTTTTTCTTAATTACAGTCCATTTTTATTTAAGGCACAATGCTTCAGTTAGTAATCATCTCATAGTTTCTGTGGGAAAAGTATGTGATAACGCAATTTTAAATCCAACTTAAGATGACCTAACTCAGAACCTACCTCTACTCCAGCTGCAGCCAGGAGCCACCGGGTGGACTCCATTCTGCCCCGTGCATTGAAGTAGTGGAGCTTGGGTTTCTCTGCCATGATAGCAGTCTTCTGGAGGTTTCTCTAAGCCTGAATAAATGAATGAATAATTGAAGCCATAGAATAAAAAAATGTACTTTTGGTTGAAAACCACCCATAATACTGAAGAAGAACCTGCCTTCTTCAAGACTGGGTTGGAGGAGTTCCTGGAATGTTTTTTTGGTTCAGATTATTACCCATCAGTGGCCACCCTCAGATTCCAGCAAACCAGTCTCAAGTCTTCATTGGCTAACTGTGACTTTTCTTGGCAGCCTAAGAGGTGAGAGTATGCGGTAATAACACATGTATAGGAGTTAATGGGAAGAGGAGGAATTAAAGGACTAATATTTATTGAAAACTTCCTAATGATCCTTCCTCAATGCTAGTCCCTTTTAATATTTTTTATCTTTAACCCTCCTTATAGTACCATGAAATGGTTGTTATCTTCATTTTTTAGTTAATGAAATGGAACATCAGAGAAATACAATGTTCACAGTCACACTCCGGTTGGTGATAGACATGAATATCTGCACCAAGGACTAAAATGAAGGCACGCCTAGAAGCCAGCTGGGTGAAGGCCCTGGGAATCCATGAACTGGCCATGAAACCAGAGGATGTCACTGATGGAGGACCGGCAGGGAGCTAAGTCACTCTTCAGGTCTTTGGCTGTGAGACTGCATTTGATCAAAACCAGAAATTAGCCCTCAGACTTGTTTAACTGTAGCCAAAATATCCAAATTATTTCAACAGACAGAGAATGCTAATCCCTTGCTTCTTTTGGAATTCTGTATCTAACTCTGTGGGGGGCATTTTGTTTTATAACCTGGAAGAAGAGATTTGCTGCATTAACTTTGTAGGATATGGAAGGAGCTAGCATTTGTTCAATGTCAGTCACACACTGGTCATTCTTCTAAACTTCTCTTCATTTTATCCTACAAAAATCACCTAAGGTGAATGCTGTTTTTATTCTCATTTTACATTTGAGGATACTGAGGTTTTTAAAGTAACTTGCCCGGAGTAAATGATGGATCTGGGATGCAGACTCACTGCTATTAAAAACCAAAGACTGCATCTTATTTTCTATGTTAGTGTTTCTCAAATATGCATGGTAATCTTTCAGCAGATTGTGAAACTGCATTACTTTAAGAAATAAAATAGAAAAGAATACATTAGAAAATATCAGCAAGCATGACATGTTGAAGGGTAAGTAATATTTCATGAGTTGTTAGTTTCAGTTATCTGCATGTTGTGTGTATGGATGTTTGCATGTGTGCATGCTCACATGGTCATAGCAAATGGTTAGAGGTAAGTTGACTGGACTCATCAGTGAAGTTTGATAGCCCTTGCTCTATCCCAGGCTGTTTGGGAGGTGGAACATAGCAGAGTATTAGAGAATGAAAACCAGTGGCTGCAGGGACAGATGCAACTAATTGTATCATGAATGTGAATGGAAAGACACAGGACTCTTTGAAAGCAGCAATTCCAGTGCCAGGACTTAGGAACAGTTGCATTTTCTGTCCAAACTCCCAGCTCTGTTATTAAACATTAAGATTCTTCTTGCAAAGTTTTGTGGTTGTTGAGTGTAGAACAAAAATATACTTGCCTTTAACAATTAATGTATTTATTAATTATTATTATTATTATTTTGAGATGGAGTTTCGCTGTTTTTGCCCAGGCTGTAGTGCAACGGTGCGATCTTGGCTCACTGCAACCTCAGCTTCCCAGGTTCAAGTGATTCTTATGCCTCAGCCTCCCGAGTAGCTGGGATTAGAGGCACCTGCCACCACACCCGGATAATTTTGTATTTTTAGTGGAGACAGGGTTTCAGCATGTTGGCCAGTCTGGTCTTGAATGCCAGACCTCAGGTGATCCACTCGCCTCAGCCTCCCAAAGTGCTAGGATTACAGGAATGAGCCACCGCACCCGGCCTCAACTAATGTATTTGTAAAAAAGTGTGTATGACTAAAATTAGGCATCAAAATCTTTTAAATGTCTACATTTTAAAATATGGGAGTCAATAGTTTAACCTTTGGAAAGTAAAGAATTATTTGAAATCATACTGAATCAACTCACCTGTTTTGTAATTAGATATTTTGGCATTGTACTTTCTATGATAACTCCAGGAGTAAACTAAAGTAACTTGGGAAATGGAAATAGCATAACTCAGCAGAATGAAAGGGAGAGTGAAGTTCACAGGAAAGCGTGGGGTGTGCTTGTTTAATTGTTTTGGACTAGAGTTCACAGTGTTGTAATTCCAATCCCCAAACTAAACTCTCTTAGCCATTGATTGAGGATCATGTTTCAAAAGGAAATGAAATTTTATCTTACATAATATTTTATCACAACACTACTGCTGATAACTAACATACCACTTTCTCCAGTGTGAGGTTTCCAAGGGTCAGGCTAAGACAGACATAGGTTACCACTGACCTTTGTTGGGTCAACAGAAAATGAGAACCAGAGAGTTCAAGGATTTGCCATGGGTCACACACACATGCTGCTCATTCATG
>NW_022330341.1:0-8438 GCF_002776525.5 Piliocolobus tephrosceles | reverse complement strand
CATGAATGAGCAGCATGTGTGTGTGACCCATGGCAAATCCTTGAACTCTCTGGTTCTCATTTTCTGTTGACCCAACAAAGGTCAGTGGTAACCTATGTCTGTCTTAGCCTGACCCTTGGAAACCTCACACTGGAGAAAGTGGTATGTTAGTTATCAGCAGTAGTGTTGTGATAAAATATTATGTAAGATAAAATTTCATTTCCTTTTGAAACATGATCCTCAATCAATGGCTAAGAGAGTTTAGTTTGGGGATTGGAATTACAACACTGTGAACTCTAGTCCAAAACAATTAAACAAGCACACCCCACGCTTTCCTGTGAACTTCACTCTCCCTTTCATTCTGCTGAGTTATGCTATTTCCATTTCCCAAGTTACTTTAGTTTACTCCTGGAGTTATCATAGAAAGTACAATGCCAAAATATCTAATTACAAAACAGGTGAGTTGATTCAGTATGATTTCAAATAATTCTTTACTTTCCAAAGGTTAAACTATTGACTCCCATATTTTAAAATGTAGACATTTAAAAGATTTTGATGCCTAATTTTAGTCATACACACTTTTTTACAAATACATTAGTTGAGGCCGGGTGCGGTGGCTCATTCCTGTAATCCTAGCACTTTGGGAGGCTGAGGCGAGTGGATCACCTGAGGTCTGGCATTCAAGACCAGACTGGCCAACATGCTGAAACCCTGTCTCCACTAAAAATACAAAATTATCCGGGTGTGGTGGCAGGTGCCTCTAATCCCAGCTACTCGGGAGGCTGAGGCATAAGAATCACTTGAACCTGGGAAGCTGAGGTTGCAGTGAGCCAAGATCGCACCGTTGCACTACAGCCTGGGCAAAAACAGCGAAACTCCATCTCAAAATAATAATAATAATAATTAATAAATACATTAATTGTTAAAGGCAAGTATATTTTTGTTCTACACTCAACAACCACAAAACTTTGCAAGAAGAATCTTAATGTTTAATAACAGAGCTGGGAGTTTGGACAGAAAATGCAACTGTTCCTAAGTCCTGGCACTGGAATTGCTGCTTTCAAAGAGTCCTGTGTCTTTCCATTCACATTCATGATACAATTAGTTGCATCTGTCCCTGCAGCCACTGGTTTTCATTCTCTAATACTCTGCTATGTTCCACCTCCCAAACAGCCTGGGATAGAGCAAGGGCTATCAAACTTCACTGATGAGTCCAGTCAACTTACCTCTAACCATTTGCTATGACCATGTGAGCATGCACACATGCAAACATCCATACACACAACATGCAGATAACTGAAACTAACAACTCATGAAATATTACTTACCCTTCAACATGTCATGCTTGCTGATATTTTCTAATGTATTCTTTTCTATTTTATTTCTTAAAGTAATGCAGTTTCACAATCTGCTGAAAGATTACCATGCATATTTGAGAAACACTAACATAGAAAATAAGATGCAGTCTTTGGTTTTTAATAGCAGTGAGTCTGCATCCCAGATCCATCATTTACTCCGGGCAAGTTACTTTAAAAACCTCAGTATCCTCAAATGTAAAATGAGAATAAAAACAGCATTCACCTTAGGTGATTTTTGTAGGATAAAATGAAGAGAAGTTTAGAAGAATGACCAGTGTGTGACTGACATTGAACAAATGCTAGCTCCTTCCATATCCTACAAAGTTAATGCAGCAAATCTCTTCTTCCAGGTTATAAAACAAAATGCCCCCCACAGAGTTAGATACAGAATTCCAAAAGAAGCAAGGGATTAGCATTCTCTGTCTGTTGAAATAATTTGGATATTTTGGCTACAGTTAAACAAGTCTGAGGGCTAATTTCTGGTTTTGATCAAATGCAGTCTCACAGCCAAAGACCTGAAGAGTGACTTAGCTCCCTGCCGGTCCTCCATCAGTGACATCCTCTGGTTTCATGGCCAGTTCATGGATTCCCAGGGCCTTCACCCAGCTGGCTTCTAGGCGTGCCTTCATTTTAGTCCTTGGTGCAGATATTCATGTCTATCACCAACCGGAGTGTGACTGTGAACATTGTATTTCTCTGATGTTCCATTTCATTAACTAAAAAATGAAGATAACAACCATTTCATGGTACTATAAGGAGGGTTAAAGATAAAAAATATTAAAAGGGACTAGCATTGAGGAAGGATCATTAGGAAGTTTTCAATAAATATTAGTCCTTTAATTCCTCCTCTTCCCATTAACTCCTATACATGTGTTATTACCGCATACTCTCACCTCTTAGGCTGCCAAGAAAAGTCACAGTTAGCCAATGAAGACTTGAGACTGGTTTGCTGGAATCTGAGGGTGGCCACTGATGGGTAATAATCTGAACCAAAAAAACATTCCAGGAACTCCTCCAACCCAGTCTTGAAGAAGGCAGGTTCTTCTTCAGTATTATGGGTGGTTTTCAACCAAAAGTACATTTTTTTATTCTATGGCTTCAATTATTCATTCATTTATTCAGGCTTAGAGAAACCTCCAGAAGACTGCTATCATGGCAGAGAAACCCAAGCTCCACTACTTCAATGCACGGGGCAGAATGGAGTCCACCCGGTGGCTCCTGGCTGCAGCTGGAGTAGAGGTAGGTTCTGAGTTAGGTCATCTTAAGTTGGATTTAAAATTGCGTTATCACATACTTTTCCCACAGAAACTATGAGATGATTACTAACTGAAGCATTGTGCCTTAAATAAAAATGGACTGTAATTAAGAAAAAGATGAACAGATTTGACCAAGTAATTCTTAAAATTTCTTCGCATCTAATGGCATACATATTAAAATACATTTAAGAAACTAATCACAAAGTGTAGAACTTAAGTGGATTAGAATTTAAACAAAGTGTAAAAAATAATTTATGGCATTTACACAACAATTAGAAACATGAATATCGATTGAATATTTGATGACATGGAAGATTATTGTTAATATTTCATGTGTGATAATGTACTATGGCTATCTTTAGAATACTTAATGTGTTTTAGGAAAACACATTGAAGTATTTAAGGATTAATCATACGGATCTGGGATTTCTTTGGAATTATTACAGGAGGAGAAGTAGGTGGGCATACAGATGAAACCATATTGGTTTTGATTGATAATTATTGATTCTAGGTGAGAAGCATAAGGAGAATCATTATGCTTTTCTGTTTATATTTATCCATGTTCATAATTTCAACAATAAAAAATAAAAATGCATAACATTTTAGAGGTAATTAGAGGTTGTAATTAGAGGTAAAAATGCAAACTACACATGAAAGATGCAAGGGAGTGTATTGTAACAAATTACCTATTAAAGATTGACTACATTCACAGCATTTATTTGGTTGAGCACTTACTAATTCCAGGTCCTGTACTAGGTCATGGAAATAGACAGTGAAGAAGATAGACACAGTCCCTGCCCTGGGGCGGCCTACATGTCTATGAGGATGCAGAGAAATAAACACGTGGTTAAAACAAGGTGGAGAAGCTTCTAGAATACATATGCATTCCCCAGTAGCACAAAACTACATCAGATACTAGACGTTTTCATTAAAAATAATATTAGTGTGGGACTCTCATTCCTTTATTAAATTGAGAATTTTACCCTATTGTGTCTCACGAACTTCAGAAGAGAAAATTATAGTTGCAAGTGTTAAAGCTGTGTAACAGTGGTGACCTATTTCACCCTTAGCAGGGTTCCTGAGAAGTGGGGCGATACAAATTACAGCAGAGGCTCCTTCATGGCAGAATATTTGATGGCCATTAGCCCATGGCACGCCCCATGCTGGGGACACACAAGGCTGTGGTCTGATCTCACTTAGAGACACAGGCTTTCCTAAGATATGACAACACCATAACTAGGAGAACTGCTCAGTGCCTTTTCTCCAGTGACGTCCCCTCTCAAAACATGACCTAATCATAGACATTCATGAGATCAGGGTGAAGGTGAAGTGACCTAGAAGATTGAGCAGCTATGTGCTGTGACCCATGCACTTTTCTCAATGAATTAGGTCTAAATTTCCAAATGGCCATGACCAGCCCCCTCTGGGTACCCTGCCAAACTCAGAAATCTTATATTCTCCAAACTATGCACCAGATAGGGGCCATCCAAGGCCACAAGTCTATAACAGAATGAACTAACTAGAACCCATTTGCTGTGTCTGCTTCCAGTTTGAAGAGATATATATAAAATCTCCAGAAGATTTGGACAAGTTAAGAAATGGTAAGATCAATCTCTAAGTGTCTCTGATGAGGGTATCTAGTAGAAAGTACAGAGGGAGGGTTGAGCAGCCAGTAATGCTATGTGTGTGAGGGGTGGTATTTGGACATAGTGCAGAGGGAGAAAGTGGTTACCATGGAAGGGATGTGGCTCTTTGATCAAGTCTGGCAACTCTCTCTCCAGACTAAAAGGACCAGACCTCTCAGAGTGTTTGCTACAGGAACAATCTCCTGCACCCTGAGAAAGCCCTTTTCTGTTTTTGTGCTTGGGGCACCAGGAATGAGCTGTGGTCATCAGCACAGGATCCCATACAGCCCTCCCCATCTAAGCACATGCAAGAACATGCATTAGACCAAAGGAAGAGAAATAGAAGTGGCCAATGTCTTGAGTTTTTTCTCTCATGGAGGGGGGGCATGACAAGGTAACACTGCAGCACTATTGCAGACTTTGAAGAGCACAGAAAGGGACCCTTACATAAAAAGCTCTCAGAACCTGCCTTAAATGTCACAAACACCATGAGACTTACTCTGGGAACTTCCTGTTTTAAATGGCATCTTGTTGCCAGTCCTATTGTAACTTGTCCCAACCTCTTCCTAAACTATCCATGAAGGTAAATCAACACAAAAATCACTTGAACCTGGGAGGCAGAGGTTATAGTGAGCTAAGATCATGCCACCCCACTCCAGCCTGGGCGACAGAATGATACTCTGTCTCAAAAAAATAAAAATAATAATAAAAAAAAGCTGTTTCAAGTGAAATCTTACTAGACAATAATTTCTTTTTCATTTTACGAATTTAGTCATTTCCACAACCATTTTTTTCATCCTGAAAGTCTGGGTTTCATAGACATTTCACTCTCCTTTTCTTCTTCCTTCTAAAGATGGATATTTGATGTTCCAGCAAGTGCCAATGGTTGAGATTGACGGGATGAAGCTGGTGCAGACCAGAGCCATTCTCAACTACATTGCCAGCAAATACAACCTCTACGGGAAAGACATAAAGGAGAGAGCCCTGTATGGTATATTTTCTGTTCTTCCATCCACAGAGAACACAAAATGATTTAGAGCCTTCCTTGAGTGGGTAGGACCATGGCAGGGCATCGTGACCAACACCTGGTTGGGCCTTGGGTGTATACACTGGGGTCCAGTATTGAAGAGTATTGAAGAGTCCATGGAGATGAGGGAATAGTGAACATGGGGTGGGTTCAGGCAAGGGTGATTCTAGAAGAGGATGCAGTCCATGGATCCAGCACCTCATGGTGATTTCCAAACACGGATGAAACATGAACTGAGGAGGATGGAGAATCACAATTTCAGGTGCTCAGGACTTCAGAGGCTGGACTCCAACCAACAGCTTAGGACAGTCATAGAATATTTGAGAGTCTGTAGATGAAGGACTGGGGAAGGAAAGCTGCAAAGAAGCCAAATCTTAGGTCCCAGTAACTCCAAGAATGATGACCAGGAACCTAAATTACCAACCAACTATATCACCTGGAATACTTGAGCAGAGCTAGTAGAGGCTGGCACCAAGGATGCTGGGGTTACCTTGACACATGGTTAGAAGGCCAAAACAGCCAGATTGATTCAATACTAGCAAAGCCAAGGGGTCTCCTTGCTGTTGTGATCAGACTGCATGATTCCAAATAAATCCTGAATGAAACTGCTGGCAGCTCCTCAAAAACTTTAATATAGTATTACCAATGACCCAGCAGTTCCTCTAACAGGTATATTCCCAAACAATCAAAAATACATTTTTTACATAAATGAATAATGCAAATAACAATATTCATAGTATTCAAAAAGTAGAAACAACCCAAATATTCATCAATCAATAAATGGAGGAGAAAATGCGCCTTAGCCATGCAATGGAAAGATAATTGGTCATGAAAAGGAATGAAGTAACAATGCATGCTACAAGATGGTTAAACCACAACACATGTTACATAAAACAAACAAGACACAGAAGGCCACGTACTATAGGATTCTTTTCATATGAAATGTCCAGATATTCAAATCCACAGAGGTAGAAAGTAGATTAGTGGTTGCTTGGAGCTAAAGAAGTGGAGCGTGGAGAAAAACAAAGAATACTGCTAATAGTACAGATGTCCTTATCAGTGTGATAAAAATAATTCTGGAATTAGACTGTGGTTATTTTTACAGATTTCTGTGAATGCACTAAAAACCACTAAATAGTGTAATATAACTGGTGGCAATTATAGTATGTGAATATGCATCAATAAAGCTCTTGTTTAAAAAGTGTTGTGAAACTCCAGTTTGACACAAAAGAAGAAAAGTTTGCACTGGTTGTAACTGTATAGAGAATTTCACCGAGGAAGGGGATTCTTAGGTGGGGTCTCAAGAAAGGCACACATAGCTAGAGTTGGGCAACAGCACATGGAGAGGGCTGTGGAAACGTGTTTCATGGGTGTAATAATTGGAAGAACTGCTAATATGGGGCATAGAAGGAGCCCTAGGAGGTGTAAAATGATGAGAGAGGATGAGGAATTTGGCTAAGATGGCCAGGGACTCTCTTAGGATTACTTAGGAAGCAGGTCTTTGGCCATTTGACTCACACTAAGTTCATGCACAGAACAAGCCACAACGGAGATGACAAATCTTGGCACAGCAACAGTGGGTACTGGCAGTGATTCCACAGATTTCTCTCATGTCTGTGACCACTGATGCCCTTTTTCCTGTATTAGGTCATATGCGTCACAAAATTTAGAGATCTGTCTACCTCGATAGGTTGTTTTAATAAATAAATGTTAATATACCTGTAAAAATAGAGCATAATGACTAGACTCTGAAAAGCACTCACTGGAGGTGAATTATTTTGCCATCACCTGTTACTCTACTCTCTTAGGTTTTTATAAACCTATGAAATCTAAGGCAAAAAGTATTTGACCATTTGGTTGTTTCTGTCTTTTAGGATTGACATGTATACAGAAGGTATAGCAGATTTGGGTGAAATGATCCTCCATCTGCCCATATGTCCACCTCAGGAAAAAGATGCCAAAGTTGCCTTGATCAAAGAGAAAACAAAAAATCGCTACCTCCCTGCCTTTGAAAAAGTAAGTGAAACTGTTCAGTGTTTTGGGGAACTGAGTTTAGAGGCCAGTAGAAAAATAGTGGCTGGGCATTCCTGGGGCCATTGACCTTCACTTTCAGTGAGACTTCGTGAACACCAACGCAGCGCTCTGACTCTCAAGGCATTTTATGAAAATAGGCTTGGAGAAACAATTTTATCACTGATACCCACACTATAATTTGCCAGTAAACTTTTAATTTACTGAACCCCAACATGGAATTACCTGTTCAACAAAATCTCGTGTTCATAAGTAGAACGTGGGCTGTGGAAGGCTCTGGACCACACTAGAGGTTGCTGTTGAGTCTATGGAACCCCACGGACTTTGATTGAATGGGGGCATGATGAAAATGATCCATCAGAAAACATTCTGGCTCCATATGCAGGAAGACAGGATCCCAATTGCCCAACTAGAGAATACTGTAGTGTTTCAGGGATGTGTATCTTTTAAAAGGAGAGTGATTGTGGGATGCAGAGGAAGATTTTGTAAAATGCATTATATAGTAAGTTGTAGACATCAGTGCAGTTCACCTGTAAACGCTTCAGCTTGCAGATTATAACATAGTGCCAGTCAGGAGTGAGAGTCAATGCTGTGAGAAAGATGATGAATTCAGGTTCACCCAGGTTTACTACAGATCCCAGGGAGACAGAGCAGGGAATGAGGAGAGCAGACAAGGAGAAATGAGGACTCTGAAATAGTCTCCTTCTAGGGGAAGAGTGTTGTCATGAAGGTGGAGTCGCTGCCCAAGGGAGATTGGAGAGGGAGGGAGCAGAATGTAGATCCACGTCCTGAATGTGAGGGCTCCACACGGTAGGGCCTGGGGCAGACAGAACATGTGGCGGCGGGTGCTATGCCCCCGGCCCATGTGGAAGAAGCAAGCTGGGTGGGTGATGTAGATGCCACAGCGATGTAGATGAGAAGAGAAAATGGGAGCCTGAGCTCCAACTGAGGAGTGAGTAGAGTCACACTTCTTACTCTCTCATTCATTCAGATAATGTGGGGAAAGCTCTGGATTTCTGCACCCATGCAGTAAGGCAACAGAGGTGGGGAAAGTCAGGGTGGAGAGGCTCTGAAAGAAGCAGGGGTCCCAGCCTGGGTGGGCATGTGTTCCTGATCTGATTCCTCCAATTCTCCAGGTCTTAAAGAGCCATGGACAAGACTA
>NW_022330340.1:0-19121 GCF_002776525.5 Piliocolobus tephrosceles | reverse complement strand
CCCCGAATCCAATGATAATTGTCCTCACCGCAGAGAGAAGAAAAGACCAAGACACAGAGGGTGAGGTGCTGGAAGAGGGAGGCAGAAATTAGAGTGATGTGGTCACGATCCATGAAAGTCAAGAAAGGCCAAGAGCCCCCAGAAGCTAGAAGATGCAGGGAAGGATTCCTGGAAATCACTTCTAATCCAAGCGCATTGGCACAATGACGCACCAGAGAAAAATGATGTTGCATATACTTACTTATGTGTAATTCACATATACCATCTGTATCTTGGCAGCCCAGGCCTGAGTGGCACTGAGGGAACCGAGGGAAGGCTCATGCCTGGGGCCCCACAGAGCCTTAAGGAGCAGAGTGAGGATGAGCCAGGAACACATGCCTGTAAGGGACAACAGGGTGGCCTGAGAGCAGAGGGTGGGTCTGTTTGCTCTTCAATATTTCCTCACCTCCTAGAAAACTGAGGAATCCACAGCAGACAGAATGGTTGTTTGAAAATGCATAAGAAAAAGTGTTTTCATGAGAAATAAAATGGATGTCCAGGAAAAAAAGAAAATTTCATTTTGCCATTCCCCAGAATGGTAATTGTTTTCTTGTGCAAATTGTCAGGAGAAAATTTCTACCCCTGAATTTTTTATAGGTCATTTGACAAATGTTACAAGACAATTCTTGAACAAGTCAAACAAGTCACATAGTCTACATTTTACTTTTTTACTAAATTTTTAATTCCAAGAAAATTTATGGGGAGAATGGAAATCTGATTTCATATCAGATACTAATGAAAAGAAATCGATTTTAACTATATCTGGTCATGGATGTTTTACTATGTAATAGCATATAATTTTTAAAAAGTTTATTAACTTTACAATAGCCACAACCAACCTTTAGATAAAGCAATTTATTGTTGCAAAATTTTAGAATATTCTTATTGCATGTTCTTGGCATCCATGCCTGCTTTATCAAACCTTGAAAATCTTCTTTGCTGCTTCTAAGCCTTTTGCATCTATGGGAAACTTCCTCAGGCTGCCAGGCTGCAAAAACTTCTTCACTGTGGGGAGTTTGCTGTTTCTGATTTTCAGGGCCGGCAATGCACAAAGCACAGCCTCAGTGAAGCCAAGAGCTGACACCACCATTAACACAACCCAGGGAATCTGAGTCCTTCCTACACAAAGACCAACTGAGTTCCCTCCATCAGCACCAGTATGGAGGCAGGAACAGTCACTAAGTGAGAGATGAAGATAAGAGGAAGAACATGCAGCTCACTAGCATTTTCCCAGGCAATGTCTTGAAGACTTTATTCAGTTCAGTCTTCCTACTCTCTTTCATACACTTGAATCTTGTATATTCATGGCTCTTGTAGAAGATGAGAAAGAACAATGTGCCTGTGAGATATCAGCACAGATCAGTCTCTAAGCAGAAGAAGTGAAGATACGGGAAAATTGAGTTAGAAATGAAAATAGAAAATGTGAAAGACAAATCATGGGGCCAGTTTTTCCCATAGAGAGATATAGCATTGGGGGGCAGCGTGTTGGGAGAGCTGTGCACAAGGAACACAATGATCTGGCAGCAGGAGCCAGAGCCCAAAGAAGGAACCAGATGGAAAGGGCCCTGCTCAGACACGCTTGGTGTGGGAAGACAAGGGCATATTGGGATAAAGGGCATCACAGAGAACTCAGGAGCAAAAACCACAGTGAAACAGAGGGATGAGGAGAGATGCTGGGCGCTGGGTCATTGGCATTATATAAAGTGAAATGCTCTTCTTGGGGTAGCATGCACATCACATTTCCTTGGCATAACAAGAAGGCATTTCCATGCCTCAGAATCAGGACCTGGAAGCTCATTTTGGAGACATGGGGGGCCCTGAAGACCTGTAGAAGGCTGGGATCAGAATGTGGCCAGTCCAAGGGCCCAGATACTAGATACCGAGGTGGGAGATGAGGAGCTGCCTCTTGAGGACTGGGAAATGGGTCACCTTCAGCAGAGGGAAGCTGGAGGTGAGGCTGGAGTCAAGCTCTTCCACATGGTAGAGAAGTGCCAGCAGGTGAATATCAGCCCAGCACAGCTTGTTGCCAATGAGGTAGTCTTGTCCATGGCTCTTAAACGCCTGGAGAATTGGAGGAATCAGGTCAGGAACACATGTGCAGTGAGGCTGAGGCCTCTGCTTCTCCCTGAGTTTGTCCAGCCTGACTCTCCCTCTCCCACCTCTGCTTCCTTACTGGGCAGGTGCGAAGATCCAGACCTTTCTCCATGTTCCCTGATTCAGTGAGAGAGTAAGAAGCGTGGCTCCGCTCACTTCTTGATTGGAGCCAAGGCTCCCATTTTCTCTTCTCATTCCACAACAGCTGTGGCATCCACAGCACCCACCCAGCTTGCATCTTCCACATGGGCCGGGGGCTTATCCCCTCTTGCAGCATGTTCTGTCTGCCCCAGGCCCTACAGTGTGCAGCCCTGGTGTTCAGTGGCTTTACACTCTATCTCTCTCCAGTCTCTCTTGGACAGTGACTCCACCTTCATGACAGCACACTTCTCCCAGGAGTAGACTCTTTCAGAATCCTCATTTCTCCTCATCTGCTCTCCTCATTTCCTGCTCTGGGATCTGAAATAAGCCTGAGTGAACTTTAATTCATCCTCTTTCTTGCAATGTTGGTTCTTACTGCTTTCACTATGCTATAATCTGCATGCCACTGTGTCCCGGAGTGAACTGCAAAGATGTCTGCGACTTACATTGAAATGCAAAAAAAAAAAAAAAAAAAAAATTTGTTTGATTGAGGCAAACAGGGGTGTAGTGACTGACATGTGATAAAGCAAAGATAAAAGGTTAACTTTGCTGTTTAGATCCTTGGTGTATGTAAGTTCATAAAACATTTCTTCAGACTACACTGGATGTATACATTTTTTAATAATAAAAATTTTGAGTGATGTGTGATATTTATTAAAATATCTCAGCACATCAACATCATAAATAATAAAAGGAGAAATCATATGGCACCATTGATTTAAGATAATATTTTGGCAAATATATTTTCAGACTAAGTCTACATACAAAAGTATGGATAATTACTTGGTACACAAAGAAAACAACTTCAATGCTATATTGTAATATACGTTGTTCAAATGCACATATCATGGGCTCTTTGGTAGAACTGGTAGAATTCTTGTTCACAGTTTATTTTTACACCATGCCTTGAGAGTCAGGAGCTCCGTTAACATCAGGGAAGGCTTTTGGACGTGAAGGTCAGTGCCCCACAAATTCCCAGGCACTGTTTTTCTATTGCCGTATGCTAAGGACTGAATGTTTATGTTTCCCAAAAAATTCATATGTTGAGATCCTGATCCCCATGTCTTTAGAAGAGATCCCTAAAAATATATACTCTTTCAAGCCATTAGTAGGTGGGGCTTTCAGGAGATGATCAAGTCATGGGGGTGGAGCGCTCATGAATGACATTAGTCCCCTTATAAAAGGTACCTTAGAGAACTCCCTTGGCATGTTTGCCATGTGAGGACACAGCCAGAGATTGGTTGTCTATGAATCACGGAACAGGCGCTCCCGAGATGTGAAATCTGCTGGCACATCGATCTTGTACTTCCCAGCCTACAGAGCTGTGAGATAGAAACATCTGTTCTTTACCCAGTCTATGGTGTTTTTGTTATAGCAGCCAAATTGCTAAGAAACCCTCCAACCTCTTAGTGCCCTTATAGACTAAACAGCTTCTATCATGACCTTTACAACAGTTAGTCAAATACACCAGCGTTTGGTCAGTAACTGCCAACTTCCCTAATTTTTGCCTCTATTTTCAATTTATGACTAACCAAAGAAAGCAAAATATGAATCTCCGACCAATCACATAGAAATCCATGCTTCTAGTTAGCCAGCTTACAGCATCCCTAGGCCAGCAACCTGCAATCAGGGCATAACTTTTTCTACCATAAATCTTTCAGACTTTCCTGCCTACCTCTGAATCTCTGTGACTGATGGTGGCTGACTTCCTTTCTATAGCAAGCTCTGTATAAACACCCTTTGCTTATTCTCATTTGGATTGTCTTGGCTTCCACAGTTTTCTGGAGGTTCCAACAAGGCATGGTCTATGTTGCCCATTGCCAAGGACCCCAGCCGTCAACCAGGTGCAGTCTCCACAAAGGCTCCTCATGCCTTGTGGCAAGTCAGCACCTGGACTGAACTCTCTTCTCTTTGCAGTGAGCTCTTTGACTTTTTATTCTCAGGTTGGCCCTTGGTTTTGGTATTGGTTCTCATCTACTTAGCCTCCTTTGTAGAATCAGGACTTTCTTTTGATTTCTTTTGTAGTCTTTCCTGTTACTGTTTTTTGTCCTGCAATCTAAAGGTGTTGTCATAAAAGAAGCAGCATAAGAGCAGAGGCCCAGAAGCCTGTTTTTCAAGATAGCCTCACAGTACATTAAGTTTGAGGTTCTCACTGGACCTCTTTCCATTCGTACAAACTTTGCTGTGGGTCACCCCTAAAACCGAATGAAGTTCTTCTCTCTTGATTTTTGGTTCTTGTTGTTCTGCAAACTTGGCAGTGATCCAGATAGAAACATCACAGTTTCCACTTGGGGCAGAGTAGTGACTGTGACTTTAGGTTTCCTTTATCCTTGTTAGGTGGCAATCCATACTGCTCACTGAATAATTCTCTGTTGTAGTTTTGAGGCTCAAATAATGTAGCCACTGAAAAGCTGAAGAAATGCCTAGGGCAAGATCAGGGGAAGTGGCATGGAGCTTCCATGCCTTCCTTGGACAGTCCACCTTCCAAGAAGTTCCATGTGTTCAGCTATCCAGAAGCTCCCAGGTACAGTTTCAAAGACAGGAAAATAATGGCTTGTTGTTCCCCCTTTGATCAGGTCAAGTTTGTATCTTTTTCCTCAGGTGTATGCGATGAGTAATGAAGAAGCTTTTCACTCAAACCTGCCCTACCTTCTATATACATATCGACCCTGTAAGACGAAAATAACCAAACTGCTAAGTGCCTTCTGCCTTAGATTTTATGGTTTAAACACTTGAGACAATGGAGCATTAGGTGATAGCAAAGTAATTCAGCTCCATTGGGTGCCTTTTAAATGCCAGTCATTAGGCTATGATTTTTATAAATATATTTACATTTATTTCTCAGAACACTCTACTGTGGTAGATCTTTATCTAAAATGTTTGTAATACACGTGACCAAATACAGGTACAAGAAACATCGGTGACCTGCCCAGCGTCACAGTCATGAGAAATTAGTGGAATCACTGTGAGTAACTGCTGATGCTACAAATAAGGTTTGCTCACTCTGCTGTGGTTTGTTCTATACATAAGCTTAGCATGATTCATATGGCTAAAGACCTGCAATTTGACAGCCTCGCCAGCACAGCCATCTCCAACGTGTCCGTTTTCCTTTCTCCTCATACTACACATCCCAGGCTCGTTTTTGTGCCCAATATTAGAAGTTCTTAAAATAGAAAAAATTAAAATAAAGAAATGAAAAACTAGGAAATAAGGTATGTCTAAAAGCTATATTATTTCAAGGAAATTTTAAAAAAGAAGTTCTCTCAATTATTTTCCACAAAATATTGTTCCATTACCTTCTCCACATGATGTTGGCCAATTCTAGTCATGACTGTGTTTCAAGACCTCACTTAATATTCCCATGGTAACATGAGAAAATTGTTTACATGGTAAAATTGGTAAACATGGTAAAATTATTCATATAAAGCCAGTGCATACTATAGGATATCTTCTTTCTTCTCATTTCAAACTGTGTTTCCTACAAAACTTTTATTTGTTTGTTTGTTTGGTTAGTTGGTTGGTTTTTTTTTTTTTTTGAGACAGAGTTTTTCTCTGTCACCAGGTTGGAGTGCAGTGGGACGATCTCGGTTCACTGCAACCTCTGCTTCCTGGGTTCAAGTGATTCTCCTGCCTCAGCCTCCCGAGTAGCGAGGACTATAGGTGCACGCCGCCATGCCCAGCTAATTTTTGTATTTTTAGTAGAGACTGGGTTTCACCATGATGGCCAGGATGATCTTGATCTCTTGACCTCGTGATCCATGTGCCTCAACCTCCCAAAGTGCTGGGATTACAGGCATGAGCCACTGTGCCTGGCCTTGTATTTTATTTTTCTTTGAGACAGAGTCTTGCTCTGTCGCCCAAGCTGGAGTGCAGTGATACGATCTTGGCTCACTGCAGCCTCTGCCTCCCAGATTCAAGCAGTTCTCCTGCCTCAGCCTCCCAAGTAGCTGGCATTACAGACACCTGCCACTATGCCTGGCTAATTTTTGTATTTTGAGTAGAGATGCGGTTTCCCCATGTTGACCGGGCTGGTCTTGAACTCCCAACCTCAGGTGATCTGCCTACCTCGGCCTCCCAAAGTGCTGGGATTACAACGTGAGCCCCTGTACCTGGCGAATACTTTTAAATAACAGCTTTATTGACATGTATTCACATACCATAATTGCTACCCCTTTATAGAATATTATTCAGTAATTTTTAGTACATTTACAGAATTCTGCAAATACTATCACTGTCTAATTCCAGAACATTTTTATCACCTGGGAAGGCAGTAGCACATGTTTTGGCAGCCATTCCCCATTGTCCCCTTTCTCCAGCCCCTGTCAACAACTGATTTCCTTTCTGGACTCAAATGGTCGGGATGGTTCATACAAAAGAATTCATGTCACATGTGGCCTTTGGTGTCTGGTTTCTTTTACAGCACATGTTTTCAAGGCTTACCAACGTTGGAGCATGCATCAGTACTTCATCTCTTTTCATAACCCAAGAATATTCCATTATCTCCTATAGCATATCTTGTTCCTCCATTCTTCCATGGGTGGACATTTGGGTTGTTTCCACCTTTTGCATATGATGAATAATTCTCCTGTGAACATTTCCGTGCATGGATTAGTGAAGATGTGTTTTCCTTTCTCCTGGATGTAGACCTGGTAGTAGAATTGCTAGCTCATTGGTAACTCTACATTGGACTTTTCAAGGAACTGCCAACAAGGGCAGAGACCCCTCCTCCCAGCTTTGCTGATGCAAAATCAGTCTGGCTGCTTAGGTCTGTATCAAATGCTTCACTTTAGGTAAGTCTAGTATCTTGGGCACCACACTCTCTAACCTTAGTCAAGTTGACCAGTTCATATAACTGACTGGAAACTTAGGTTCCTGGTCATTATTCTTGGAATTACTGGAACCTGAGATTCAGTTCTTTTGCAGCCTTCCCTCCCCATTCCTTCATCTACAGACCCTCAAACATTCTATGCCTTGTCCTAAGCTGTTTGTTGGAGTCCAGCCTCTGAAGGCCTGAGCACCTGAAATCATGATTCCCCATCCTCCTGAGTTCACGGTTCATCAGTGTGTGGAAACCTCTATAAGGGTGCTGGATCCATGAACTGCGTCCTCTTCTAGAATCACCCTCACCTGAACCCTCCCCATGTTCACTGTTTCCTCACCTCCATGGGACTCTGCAATACTGGACCCAGCATACACACCCAAGGCCCAGCCTGCTGCTAGTCATGATGCTCCTTCCACCGTCCCACCCACTCATGGAAGGACTTAAATCGCTCCTGTGTTCTCTGTTGATGGAAGAACAGAAAATATACTATGTGGGGCTCTCTCCTTTGTATTTTTCTGATAGATGCTGTGTTTGTTGGCAATGTAGTTGAGAATGGCTCTGGTCTGCACCAGCTTCATCCCGCCAATCTCAACCATTGGCACTTGTTGGAAAAATATATTCCCATCTTTACTAAATAGGAAAAAAAAAGGCAGAGTGAAATTTCTATGAATCCCACCCTTTCAGGATGAAAGAGTGGTTGTGGAAATGACTAATGTATAAAATGAAAAATAATTATTGCCTGGTAACTGTTTAAATGAAATAGGAATTTGTTTTTAGCTTCTGGAAGTGCTTTTTCCTATCAAGCTTTCTTTTACCTTTTAACCTGTTATTTCATTTATGTTATTATTCCCCATCCAGCTACAAAATAGGTCCCTTGTATTGTCTGTGTTTATTTATCTTCATGATATCTTAGGAAGAAGTTGGGAGAGACTGAAACAGGGCCACCAGCTGGATGCCACTTAACACGGAGATTTCTCAAAGTAAGTCTGATGCTATTGAAGACATTAAATACAGTTCTGAGAGAAGTTTCTAGGTAGGCCCTTTGTGTGCTCTTCAATACCCCCATTAGGCAGTGTGTGCAAGGCAGGCTCTGTGTTTCTTACTCCATGGCTGCTACCCTGGCTCATGTCCCTCCTCACCCTCTGACCCGGACTTCCAACCAATTCAACACTGTCTCGTTATCTAAGTGTACAACATTGCAAAGATATCACTTTGTCAAACTTATAAGGGAAACACATTCAAAGTGGACCTATTTCAACTCCTTTTGTCTAAAACATGTCCTTGCGTGTCTTTGGATGGGGTGGGCTGTATGTGTTCCTGAGATGATGACCACAGCTCACTCATGGTGCCAAAAGCAGGAAAGCAAGAAAAGGGATCCTCAGGGTGCTGGAGATGGCTCTGCAGCAAATACAAATAGAAGTCTGGCCCTTTTTAGCCTGGAAAGAGTTGCCAGACCTGCTCTAGGAGCCTATCCTTTCCATTTTACGATTTTCTCCCTCTCCACCATCACCAGCTACACCCCTACACATGTAAGCATTCCCAGCTCTTCAAACCTCCCTGTGTACCTTCTACTAGATACCCTCCTCAGAGGCACATAGGGACTTGATCTTACTATTTCTTGACTTTTCCAAATCTTATGCAGATTCCAGAAATTTCTCTTCAAACTGGAAGCAGAAACAGTAAATGGGCTCTTGTTAATTCATTCCATAGCACTGTAGACTTTTAACCTTGAATGGCTTCTGTCTGGTACATAATTGGGAAAATATAAGATTTCTGAGCTTGGTAGAGGAGGCTGGTGGTGGCCATTCTGAAATCCACACTAGAGCATCAAGAAAAGGGCATGGATCACAGCACATAGTCGCTCAATCTTCTAGTTCACTTTACTTCCACCTTGATCACTCCCATGTCCCTGATTAGGTCATGATTTGAGAGGGGATGTCACTGGAGTTAAAGGAACATGCAGTTCTTCTAATTATGGTGTTGTCATATCTTAGGAAAGCATGTGTCTGTGAGTGAGATCAGACCACAGCCTTTGTGTCCCCAGCATGGGTATGCCATGGGCCAATGGCCACCAAAGATTCTGCCACCAAGGGCTCTCTGCTGTAATTTACATCAGCTCAGTTTGTAGGAGCCCTGCTAAGGGTGAAATCTCAAGGTCATAGCTGTTGCACAGTTATAACTCTTGCAATTATAATTTCCCCTCCTGCAGTATACGAGACACAATAGAATAGAATTCTCAATTTTAGGAAGGAATTAAAGTCTCCACGGTAACATTATTTTTAATGAAAATCTCTGGCTTGTGACATGGCTGTGTGGGTTTAATATCACTGTTGTCATGTCCTGGCTTCTTGACTTTGGACATATTGTCAAATATCTCTGTATCTTAGTATCTAACCTATGAAGTGGGTATACTTATGGTACCTGTGTTATAGGTTGGTATGAAGATTAAATTACAAAGTCATGCAAAGCACTCAGAAAAGTAGCAAGTGTATAATAAGTGCTCATTAAATATACACTATTAGGATTCTGAGAGATGGCTGCTCTTTCATATCATCCTTAAAAAAATTAAATCAATCTAATATTGATGAAAATAGACTGTACTGTTGATCTAGATCCAGTGATTTAAACTTTGAAATAAATCACACCTTGTCCTGAGAGCAGTCACGTTGTTTGGAATGGCAGCCAGCAATAAGGCTGTCTCAATCTGATCAGAAGCTCTGAGTGGATGCAGGTATTTAATACAAATATGAAAACCAGTTATTGCATAACAATACAGTTGACTTAATGGGCAGAATCTATAAAAATAAAAGTCAAAGTAGACACTTATCAAGATTTCCTGTATTTCACTGTTGATATGATCTGGTACCAATCTTGACTCTGCCTCAAAATAGCTGTGTGATCTGGGAATCATCACTTAACATCTTTAAGCCTTAAACAGAATATTGTAATGTTTTCAAAATGCAAGATACCAGGCCTGACCCACATACATCAAGAAATAAACGGTAGTGGTGTTTGCAGTGGTTACTTACAGTTTAATGGAGTTCTTTATGGTGAAAGGTCAGGAATGTGGGGGTTTCTAGCTTGCTCCATGGAACAGAGTTTGTTGTGGATCTATGATCACACAGGACCAGGATCTAGAGATCATGGAGGGTGTGTGCCAGCAATTAATAAAGCGTCCAGTTCAGGAAAAATCTAAGGAACGGTGGGTGGTCCAGGCAGGAGGGTGGCCGAGGTGGGGTGGGATTGGCAAGTGGGATGTGCTTGTGAGGCTGAGGACTGGGTTGTGATCATCAGCCTTAGGGCACTGAGACCCCAGAAGCCCGAGCAAGGGCTGCAGTCAGCCCTGCCCCCGGCTTCAGTCAAGCTGGTTGGAGACCAGGGAGCTGGCTTCCTCTGAGCCTTGCCCCTCCCTCCCTCCTGCTGAACTCTTCCTACCGGGGTTCTGAACACATCCCAGAGCTGCAGAGCTGAAGTCTGGGTGACAGCGAAACAGGGTGTTCATTTGTACAAAGAAAACAACCTGGAGTGGCAGTGTTTGGATTTCTTGGTGCCTGTTTCTTCATAGGATTGAGAAAGGGTGAGGCTAAAATCCCAGGCCCTCGTGAAGCAATGGAGAAAGTGTTGTCCTGCGGTTCAGGTCCACACAGCGCTGTAAGGCTGAAGGGACGCGCTAGAAGTTCCCTTCACAGGATGTCACCTTGCCTGAAACCCTCCTTTTCAGCTGCCACCTGAGGGACAAGATCTCCTGAGTTTGTCCATGACTTACCTCCCAGGAAAACCCTCAGGCAGTTACTGAGGGACTCTGGTCTGGACTGGGAAGTGTTTTTCTCAGTGACACATCTAGAGGGTAGCGCTTAGTGGAGTCCCACAGACACCTCCCAGCATTTCCTGCTCAAACCCTGGAAGGATGACTTGGTAACACTGGGGAATGTTTGGTAGTTCTCCTGGAAGCTCTTGATATTAATCACCTGTTTACTTGTCTCCATTCTTATAGATATGTAGGCTACTCGAGAGCAGGAACTGAGTCTGTCTTGTTCACTGTCTACCCTCAGAACCTCACACAGCACCTGGCACTTAGTAGGTGTACAATAAAATAATCATCGAATTAATATACTCAGTCTGTAACGGGTTATTTGTTATAATCCACTGTCTTCCACCTCTCATGTGTGGTATGCATTTTAACTTTACGTTGACTTTCTGATATACATTTTATCCCCTTCTTATATAAACTTCTAACGTATAAAATAACACAAAAGTATCACTACCTTCCTTGTATTCCTATCATAGAATCAGTAACTACCAATGTTAGTGAAAAGAGTCAAACTCTGTGAAGTATTTGAAGATTTATTCTGAGCCAAATATGAGTGTCCAGTGCCTGTTGGGTCAGCCTGAATTTCGTCTGATTGCAGGTCCAGAGCTTTTCCACTCCACCCTGTAACCTGGCTCTGCTTCTGTCTGAGAAATTGTTTCATATTTTCCCATTCAGACTCCATTAACCAACTAAAGATTGGAAGGGAAGGGTGAGAGGGGGACATCTGAATCTCGACTTCCTTTCTGTTAGCAACTTTTCAGGAGCTTGATTGGAGAAAAAATAATAACAAAAATATTTATTTCTCTACTTTGACAACCTAAAAACTTGAGTGAGTTGAGGAATAGTATAACTGTATTTTCCTCAACTGGAAAACGGGCTTGTTTTGAAAGGAATACAAATGGTGAAATTCCAGTAGTAATTTACTCTTGGTCCCTGGGTGGTCCTGGGTGGTCCTAATTACTGTTTCTTGTCAGAGAGAAGGGAGACTGAGATAAACCACAACTCCTGCCATTATGAGGTTCATAGAATCAGTAGGCTTTTTAAATTCTGAGCTCATGTTTCTCCTTTCAAAATAGGGAGAATTATATCTATTTTTGAGGGCTGTTGAGAAAGTTAAATGAGATATTGTATATAAAATTTATAATAGGAACTGAATAATGAGAGTGACCTCCTGCTCCACTTCTTGGGATGTGGATGAGTCTCTCTGAACACACTGGGTAGCACATGGGTCTCCTCTCTCTCTTTTAACTCTTTCTCTCTTAACCCATCAAGCTCTGGTAAAAATAAGATTTTACGCATATCAAGATTTCTTTTTGAATAAGGCATATGATGAGTCTCTTTTTTTAAAGCTCCTGTACAGAGGTTAATGATAGTCACTGATCCAGTCAACCTGGGTTAACAAAGTTTTCAGTGAAGGTTCAGGGAGGCCTGACCCATCATTAACACAGCCTTGCTTAACCCCTAGACTGCAGCAGACCCCTGGTTCCCAGGTTGTTTTATAACCTGGAAAAAGAGATGTTTTATAACCCGGAAAAAGGCTCCCAAATCCTGCACCTGGTGGGCCTCTCTCCTCAGGCCAGGCCCAGCTCCCACCCACTCCCTGCTCTGAGCACTGTGAACCTATCCTGCTCCCAGACCCACTTTGAATAAACTCGAGCCCCACTGCTTCTCTCTGCAGCTATTCATAGCTCTTGGGCAGGGTCTCACTCTCAGTACTAGATGAAAATGTTTGCTCCTCTACAGCATCCTGTTCCTTACCTGAAAATGCAGACATTTTGCTAATCTTTCTTCTATTACTTGTTTTCAGCATATTTTCTTCTTTTAAAAAGTTTCATTCAAACTGCCTAACATTCATTGAGCTGTTTCAGTGTCTCAAGCAATGATGATGGCTTATAGCAAAAAAAAAAAAAAATTGGTTGGATTTGGTCTCTGCCCTAAAGTGGTTTAGATCTAGTCAGAATAACAGGCTTCTGGCCAACTGACAGAACAGAATGTGCTTAGCAGTGATTTCACTTTAAAGGATTCCTAGCATTTTCAACCCAGAGATCATGCTTCTGTTAACCAAGCAAATCAGAGAAAGGGGAGAAGGCTGCCAGGCTGAGAAAACTGAGGACTCTTGCCCTTCTGCCCAGTTGGGCTCCATCTTTCCATGGTAGCATCTCAATCTGCAGGTTCAGTAGATTATGTACCTCCCAAATGTCTGCCTTCCTACCTTTCAAATTAGTATCAATCCTCATTCTTGCACAAACATTGCCTTGCAACATGCATTTCTTGTAATTTCAGTATCGTCTCACATGGGTGTTGCATTAGTCCATTCTCATGCTGCTATAGGGACCTAACTGAGACTGGTAATCAACAATGAGAAGAGGTTTAATCAGCTCATGGTTCTGCAGGCTGTACAGGCTTCTGCTTCTGGGGAGGCTTCAGGAAAGTGACTACCATGGCAGAAGGTGAAGGGGAAACAAGCGCATCCTCACATGGCTGACAGGAGAGAGACAATGAGGGGTGGCTGCTACATGCTTTCAAACAACCAGATCTCATGAGAACGCTATCACAAGACAGCACTAGGGGAATGGTGCTAAACCATCGAAAACCACCCTCGCTATACAATCAGCTCCCACCAGGCCCCACCTCCAACACTGGGGATCATAAATCACCATGAGATTTGGGTAGGGACATAGAGTTAAACAATATCATTCCACCCCTGGCCCCTAACATTTCAAAACACAATCGTGCCCCAGTAGTCTCCCGAAGTCTTAACTCATTTCAGCATTAACTCAAAAGTCTGAGTCCAAAGTCTCATCTGAGACTAGGTAAGTCCCTCCTGCCTATAAGCCTGTAAAATCAAGAACAAGTTAATTACTCGCAAGATACTATAGGAATACAGGCATTGGGTAAACTCTCTCCTTTCAAAAGGGAGAAGTCAGTCAAAACAAAAGGGCTGCCGGCCTCATGCAAGTCCGAAACCCAGCAGGGAAGTCATTACATCTTAAAGCTTCACAATAATCCTCTTCAACTTGTCTGACTCTGTCTCACATCCAGGCCATACTGATGTAAGGGGTGGGCTCCCTAGGCCTTGGGCAACTCTGCACCAGTGGCTCTGCAGGGTACATTTCCCAGGCTGCTTTCCCTGGCTGGTGTTGAGCACCTGCAGCTTTTCCAGATGCATTGCGCAGGCTGTTGATGGATCTACCATTCTGGGGTCTGGGATACAATGGCCCTCTTCTCATAGTTCCACTAAGCAGTGCCGCAATGGAGCCTCTGTGTGGAAGCTCCAACTTTTCCCTTCCCCACTGTCCTAGTAGAAGTTCTACATGAGGGCTCCACTCCTGCAGCAGGCATCTGCCTGGTCATCCAGGTATTTTCTTAAATCCTTGAAATCTAGGCAAAGGCTCCCAAGCCTCAACTCTTGCTCTCTGTGCACATGCAGGCTTAACACACATGGAAGCTGCCAAGGCTTCTTACAGCTTGCATCCTCTGAAGCAGTGGCCTGAGATGTATCTGGGGCCCTTTATAATCATGGTTGGAGCTGGAGCAGCTGGGACACAGGATGCCATGTCTCAAGGCTGCACAGGGCAGCAGGGCATTGGGTTTGGTTCACAAAACCATTTTCCTCTCCTAGGCCTCTAGGCTGTGATGGGAGGGGCTGTCACAAAGCCCTGGACATGCCCTGGAGACATTTTCCCCATTGTCTTTGCTGTTAACATTTGGCTACATCTGCAAATTTCCAAACTTTTGCAAAAGGAGCAGTATGTTAATAACTAAGAGTTTTGCAAATTTCTGCTGCTGGCTTGATTTCATCCCCTGAAAATGGAATTTTCTTTTCTACCACATGATCAGGCTGCAAATTTTCCAAACTTGTACGCTCTGCTTCCCTTTTAAATATAAGTTTCAATTTCAGATTGATTCATTCAGATTCAATGACAGATTTCAGATCATGTTTTTGTGAACACATATGAACATATGTTGTTAGAAACAGCCAGGCTAAATGTTGAATGCTTTGCAGCTTAGAAATGTCTTCTACCAGATACCCTAAATCATCTCTCAAGTTCAAAGTCTCACAGATCTCTAGAGCAGAGGCACAAAGCCACCAGTTTCTTTGCTAAAGCATCACAAGAGCGACTTTCACTCCCATTCCCAAAAAGTTTCTCATCTCCATCTGAGCCCTCAGCCTGGACTTCACTGTCCATCTCACTATCAGCATTTTGGTCACAACCATTCAACAAGTTTCTAGGAAGTTCCAAACTTACCCTCATTTTCCTGCCTTCTTCTGAGCCCTCCAAAGTGTTCCAGCCTCTGCCCCTTACCCAATTTTAAAGCTGCTTCCGCATTTTCAGGTATCTTCATAGCAATGTCCCACTTTTCTGGTAGCAATTTCTTGTATCAGTCCATTCTCACACTGCTATAAAGACATACCTGAAACTGGGTAATTGATAAAGCAAAGAGGTTTAATCAGCTCACAGTTCTGCAGGCTGTACAGGCTTCTGCTTCTGCAGAGGCCTTAGGAAACTTACAATCATGGTGGAAAGTGAAGGAGAAGCAAGCACACGGCTGGCAGGAGAGAGAGAGTGAACGGGAAGGTTCACTTTCAAACAACCAGATCTCATGAGTACTCTATCAGGACGTAGCATGAAGGGGATGCTACAAAATCCTTAGATAATACCCCATGGTCGAATCACCTCCAACCAGGTCCCACCTCCAACACTGGGGATGACAATTCAACATGAGATTTGGGTGGGGACACAGAACCAAACTATATCAAGTGTCATATTTTTTTTCCTGTGTCTTATTTTATAGTCTAGACAGGTCTCACATCCAGATCCAAAAGGAGGATATCACTGAAGCTCCTAATCTTTCCTTTATATTTTTCCCCAATGTTAAACATTTATTGGAGGACATTGTTGACTTATATTCTAATGGCACCATACACATTAGCTGGATTCTTTTAGGTGCACTTTAAAAACTAGTTATAAAGGCTGGGTATGGTCACTCACACCTGTAATCCCAGCACTTTGGGAGACAATGGTGGGAGGATCACTTGAGCCAGGAGCTTGAGTGCAGCATGAGCAACATAGAGAGACCATGTCTCTACAAAAATAACAAATTAGTCAGCTGCAATGGCGTGCACCTGTGATCCCAGCTACCCAGTAGACTGAGCTGGGAGAACTGATTGAGCCCAGGAGGTTGTGATTGCAGGGAGCCATGATTGCGCCACTCCCCTCCAGCCTGGGCTATGGAGCAAGACCCTGTCTCTAAAACAAAGCAAAACAAAGCTAGTTATATGCTGCAGTAATTATTTAGTTATTCTATCAGGAATTCTGAGTTTTAACACTTGAGAAGTCATGTAGTCTACAGTTTCCAAACCAGAAAATATTTTCTCCCATAGCACAGAGGACATTCAGCAATATCTGGAGTGATTTTTGGTTGTCACATCAGGACAGAAGGTGCTGGGTAGTGCTTCAACATAGGTAGGTGGAGGCCGGTGATGCCTTGGAACATCCTATCGTGAACAGGACAGCCCCTGCACCCACAGAATTACCCAGCTCAAGGCGTGCCAAGGGTAAGATGAGGGACTTTTCCTTAGCCATTTTCAAGGTTTGCTGTGAGTTGGTTGAACCCTAGGTAGAGAATGTGACTTGTCATCTAGCTAATTAGTGGGAAAGACTGAATCAGATTCTGGTTTTCCTGACATTCAGAAATCGATTTATTCCTATTATAAATTAACCTTAATTTTGAATTTTCACAGCTATAAAGTATTATAGTTACTTATGTACACATTGTGTCCCCACTAAATTGTGAGGTTCCCAAAGAGCAGAGAGGTCTCATAGTATGTTTTAGCACAGTGCATTGCACTGGGTTATGCCTCAATCCTGATTATCAGACTCAATTTTCTACAATTCAACAGAATTAATAAAGATATGCGTGTGGCTTACTGAGTAGACCCAGAAGGACTAAGGAAGAAGGAATTTGGAGAGCAAGGCTATCAGGCAAGTGTTTAATTGGGCAAAGGAGAAGGATTAACAGGTAATTGTTGAATCGGGAATGTGAAAATTCACAAGAAGGACATTATTGTTTTTAATTTTGTTAGTCCTTAATCTAAGTCATCTTGCTTTATAGAACTAAAAGTTCTAAAGACTTAGATTCACCTGTAAGTTCTAGAAAATTGCTCTCAAAGATTCTACCTGCCGTTTAGAGCATAACCACCTTAAAGAAATATTGAAAAGCCAATGGCATCAACACTTGACAACAAATCACAAAGCACTTCCCGAAGGAAGCATTAATGTGTGAAACCATCAAGTTGTAAATTAGAATTCTGTTTGGCAAGTATTGGTGGCTCTTTTCTCAGCAAGAAATGGAGATTTGGAGAAGCAACTGCAGACGTGGGAGTGTCCAGTTGTATGCCGCTTTTACCAGTCACTGGGAATTCCTAACTCTGTAATCTTGCCAAATGTAAGTTCACAATAATTGTGTGTTGATTACTTGTCTAGAGAATGTAACTTTAGCATAAACACCTACCTTTCCTCTGGCGATGATCATATTCTCAGATTGCCTACAATGACATCATCACTATTTTTTCCCCTCATGGCATTAATTTTTCTACTATCATTAAATTAGCTTTCTAAATTCTTCATTTTTGCATTTCTTTAACGATTGTGAGAGTTGTCAGAGTCAAAAGGAGTCAAAATGTTAGGAAAACTCTGACAAACAGAGCTGAAAAAGGCCATGAAGAGAATGTTCTTACTCTTTTGTATCTGATAACAAAACAAACTAGAAAAAACACAACCTTGAACGAAGGCCATTGCAATCTTATAAAAGAATACTTCTGTTAGGACACTTGCCCTTCAACTGCCTGTTTAAACTTGGCCTGGCATTACCCTTGTTATTGATGTTTGTAGTGAATGATAAATATTTCAAAATGTTTATTTAGTACTCATTTTTTTCCTATAAAAACATTTGTCTTTCTTAACTTCTCTGAATACATGCATAGTTTACTATGATAAACATATACCCATTACAATGCTTAATTCTGAAATAAATATCTTTTATTTGAAAGGGTCTCTGTTTATTATTTAAGTTGAAACAATGTATCCAAAATCAGGTGAATGCAGAACTTTTAAACTGTCGTCCAAGCGTACAGAGAAAGCATTAAAATGAGTATAAAACAGGTTTTTCTTGTGCCAAGGACACATTTTAAAGTATTTTTTAGTGAGCTAGATGGGAGAACATGTGTACTATAGGGAGATTTCTAAGATCAGTATTTACTTTGTTAAAGTGGCTCACTTAAAGTGAGCCTTGTGGCTCAACAACTTACTCTGAGGTCCTAATGTGGTTTATAAACTACATGTTCATTTCAATAGCTCCCTCCCACTGAAAGGAATAGAGTCAAGTGAAAAACCGCCACTCCCACACATTTCAGGGCCTCAGGACTGCCTACTAGATTCTGAGAAAAATGGCAAGTCATCCTCTTATCAAAAGGTAACTGGTTAATATGTTCCTTTTCAAGGTTGGCAATAAAAGTCTAACCAAAAAGTTCAGCAGGTTTTGCTCTCTGTACAGTAGGTCAGTAGAAACTGGCTTTCTGACGACACTCACTTTTAGTGACTTGGATGTAAGGACTAAGGCAGATGAGAAATCTCTGCTGGGAGCATAGCTGGGAGGGGATGTCTCTGAAGGGCAGGCTGATGGCCCGCTGGAAGGCTTCTCTTACTGGGTTGCCACACAAAATACAGGGCACCCAAGTAAATATGAATTCCAGGCAAAGGATCAGTCATTTTTTTAGTATAAATGTGTCCCAAACGCTGTAGGAAGCATGTTTATACTAAAAACGTATTGATAGTTTATCTAAAAATTCACATTTATTTGGGTGTCCTGTATCTTATCCACCAAATCTGGCCGCCCTATTTTTATGTTCTTTCCTCTCTTCATTGCTCAAGTCACCCTTCCTGGCCTCTGGGCCTTTGCACATGGTATTTGTCCTGACTGGAATACTCTACTTTCAGCTTCTACTGTATTTTCTCTATTGTGTCTTTCCCTCCATTAATTTGACAAGGTGTATTCAATATCAGATTTCTCCTTTGACCTTGAGCTCCTGAGAGCAGAGCCTTCTTATATGAGTCCAGTCCTCATTGTCTGGGACAAAACATGGACATTGTAGGAACTCCTAAAATAAGATAGTTTTAAAATTTACATGGAAAAATTCTAGCAAATACAAAA
>NW_022330339.1:0-19121 GCF_002776525.5 Piliocolobus tephrosceles | reverse complement strand
TTTTGTATTTGCTAGAATTTTTCCATGTAAATTTTAAAACTATCTTATTTTAGGAGTTCCTACAATGTCCATGTTTTGTCCCAGACAATGAGGACTGGACTCATATAAGAAGGCTCTGCTCTCAGGAGCTCAAGGTCAAAGGAGAAATCTGATATTGAATACACCTTGTCAAATTAATGGAGGGAAAGACACAATAGAGAAAATACAGTAGAAGCTGAAAGTAGAGTATTCCAGTCAGGACAAATACCATGTGCAAAGGCCCAGAGGCCAGGAAGGGTGACTTGAGCAATGAAGAGAGGAAAGAACATAAAAATAGGGCGGCCAGATTTGGTGGATAAGATACAGGACACCCAAATAAATGTGAATTTTTAGATAAACTATCAATACGTTTTTAGTATAAACATGCTTCCTACAGCGTTTGGGACACATTTATACTAAAAAAATGACTGATCCTTTGCCTGGAATTCATATTTACTTGGGTGCCCTGTATTTTGTGTGGCAACCCAGTAAGAGAAGCCTTCCAGCGGGCCATCAGCCTGCCCTTCAGAGACATCCCCTCCCAGCTATGCTCCCAGCAGAGATTTCTCATCTGCCTTAGTCCTTACATCCAAGTCACTAAAAGTGAGTGTCGTCAGAAAGCCAGTTTCTACTGACCTACTGTACAGAGAGCAAAACCTGCTGAACTTTTTGGTTAGACTTTTATTGCCAACCTTGAAAAGGAACATATTAACCAGTTACCTTTTGATAAGAGGATGACTTGCCATTTTTCTCAGAATCTAGTAGGCAGTCCTGAGGCCCTGAAATGTGTGGGAGTGGCGGTTTTTCACTTGACTCTATTCCTTTCAGTGGGAGGGAGCTATTGAAATGAACATGTAGTTTATAAACCACATTAGGACCTCAGAGTAAGTTGTTGAGCCACAAGGCTCACTTTAAGTGAGCCACTTTAACAAAGTAAATACTGATCTTAGAAATCTCCCTATAGTACACATGTTCTCCCATCTAGCTCACTAAAAAATACTTTAAAATGTGTCCTTGGCACAAGAAAAACCTGTTTTATACTCATTTTAATGCTTTCTCTGTACGCTTGGACGACAGTTTAAAAGTTCTGCATTCACCTGATTTTGGATACATTGTTTCAACTTAAATAATAAACAGAGACCCTTTCAAATAAAAGATATTTATTTCAGAATTAAGCATTGTAATGGGTATATGTTTATCATAGTAAACTATGCATGTATTCAGAGAAGTTAAGAAAGACAAATGTTTTTATAGGAAAAAAATGAGTACTAAATAAACATTTTGAAATATTTATCATTCACTACAAACATCAATAACAAGGGTAATGCCAGGCCAAGTTTAAACAGGCAGTTGAAGGGCAAGTGTCCTAACAGAAGTATTCTTTTATAAGATTGCAATGGCCTTCGTTCAAGGTTGTGTTTTTTCTAGTTTGTTTTGTTATCAGATACAAAAGAGTAAGAACATTCTCTTCATGGCCTTTTTCAGCTCTGTTTGTCAGAGTTTTCCTAACATTTTGACTCCTTTTGACTCTGACAACTCTCACAATCGTTAAAGAAATGCAAAAATGAAGAATTTAGAAAGCTAATTTAATGATAGTAGAAAAATTAATGCCATGAGGGGAAAAAATAGTGATGATGTCATTGTAGGCAATCTGAGAATATGATCATCGCCAGAGGAAAGGTAGGTGTTTATGCTAAAGTTACATTCTCTAGACAAGTAATCAACACACAATTATTGTGAACTTACATTTGGCAAGATTACAGAGTTAGGAATTCCCAGTGACTGGTAAAAGCGGCATACAACTGGACACTCCCACGTCTGCAGTTGCTTCTCCAAATCTCCATTTCTTGCTGAGAAAAGAGCCACCAATACTTGCCAAACAGAATTCTAATTTACAACTTGATGGTTTCACACATTAATGCTTCCTTCGGGAAGTGCTTTGTGATTTGTTGTCAAGTGTTGATGCCATTGGCTTTTCAATATTTCTTTAAGGTGGTTATGCTCTAAACGGCAGGTAGAATCTTTGAGAGCAATTTTCTAGAACTTACAGGTGAATCTAAGTCTTTAGAACTTTTAGTTCTATAAAGCAAGATGACTTAGATTAAGGACTAACAAAATTAAAAACAATAATGTCCTTCTTGTGAATTTTCACATTCCCGATTCAACAATTACCTGTTAATCCTTCTCCTTTGCCCAATTAAACACTTGCCTGATAGCCTTGCTCTCCAAATTCCTTCTTCCTTAGTCCTTCTGGGTCTACTCAGTAAGCCACACGCATATCTTTATTAATTCTGTTGAATTGTAGAAAATTGAGTCTGATAATCAGGATTGAGGCATAACCCAGTGCAATGCACTGTGCTAAAACATACTATGAGACCTCTCTGCTCTTTGGGAACCTCACAATTTAGTGGGGACACAATGTGTACATAAGTAACTATAATACTTTATAGCTGTGAAAATTCAAAATTAAGGTTAATTTATAATAGGAATAAATCGATTTCTGAATGTCAGGAAAACCAGAATCTGATTCAGTCTTTCCCACTAATTAGCTAGATGACAAGTCACATTCTCTACCTAGGGTTCAACCAACTCACAGCAAACCTTGAAAATGGCTAAGGAAAAGTCCCTCATCTTACCCTTGGCACGCCTTGAGCTGGGTAATTCTGTGGGTGCAGGGGCTGTCCTGTTCACGATAGGATGTTCCAAGGCATCACCGGCCTCCACCTACCTATGTTGAAGCACTACCCAGCACCTTCTGTCCTGATGTGACAACCAAAAATCACTCCAGATATTGCTGAATGTCCTCTGTGCTATGGGAGAAAATATTTTCTGGTTTGGAAACTGTAGACTACATGACTTCTCAAGTGTTAAAACTCAGAATTCCTGATAGAATAACTAAATAATTACTGCAGCATATAACTAGCTTTGTTTTGCTTTGTTTTAGAGACAGGGTCTTGCTCCATAGCCCAGGCTGGAGGGGAGTGGCGCAATCATGGCTCCCTGCAATCACAACCTCCTGGGCTCAATCAGTTCTCCCAGCTCAGTCTACTGGGTAGCTGGGATCACAGGTGCACGCCATTGCAGCTGACTAATTTGTTATTTTTGTAGAGACATGGTCTCTCTATGTTGCTCATGCTGCACTCAAGCTCCTGGCTCAAGTGATCCTCCCACCATTGTCTCCCAAAGTGCTGGGATTACAGGTGTGAGTGACCATACCCAGCCTTTATAACTAGTTTTTAAAGTGCACCTAAAAGAATCCAGCTAATGTGTATGGTGCCATTAGAATATAAGTCAACAATGTCCTCCAATAAATGTTTAACATTGGGGAAAAATATAAAGGAAAGATTAGGAGCTTCAGTGATATCCTCCTTTTGGATCTGGATGTGAGACCTGTCTAGACTATAAAATAAGACACAGGAAAAAAAATATGACACTTGATATAGTTTGGTTCTGTGTCCCCACCCAAATCTCATGTTGAATTGTCATCCCCAGTGTTGGAGGTGGGACCTGGTTGGAGGTGATTCGACCATGGGGTATTATCTAAGGATTTTGTAGCATCCCCTTCATGCTACGTCCTGATAGAGTACTCATGAGATCTGGTTGTTTGAAAGTGAACCTTCCCGTTCACTCTCTCTCTCCTGCCAGCCGTGTGCTTGCTTCTCCTTCACTTTCCACCATGATTGTAAGTTTCCTAAGGCCTCTGCAGAAGCAGAAGCCTGTACAGCCTGCAGAACTGTGAGCTGATTAAACCTCTTTGCTTTATCAATTACCCAGTTTCAGGTATGTCTTTATAGCAGTGTGAGAATGGACTGATACAAGAAATTGCTACCAGAAAAGTGGGACATTGCTATGAAGATACCTGAAAATGCGGAAGCAGCTTTAAAATTGGGTAAGGGGCAGAGGCTGGAACACTTTGGAGGGCTCAGAAGAAGGCAGGAAAATGAGGGTAAGTTTGGAACTTCCTAGAAACTTGTTGAATGGTTGTGACCAAAATGCTGATAGTGAGATGGACAGTGAAGTCCAGGCTGAGGGCTCAGATGGAGATGAGAAACTTTTTGGGAATGGGAGTGAAAGTCGCTCTTGTGATGCTTTAGCAAAGAAACTGGTGGCTTTGTGCCTCTGCTCTAGAGATCTGTGAGACTTTGAACTTGAGAGATGATTTAGGGTATCTGGTAGAAGACATTTCTAAGCTGCAAAGCATTCAACATTTAGCCTGGCTGTTTCTAACAACATATGTTCATATGTGTTCACAAAAACATGATCTGAAATCTGTCATTGAATCTGAATGAATCAATCTGAAATTGAAACTTATATTTAAAAGGGAAGCAGAGCGTACAAGTTTGGAAAATTTGCAGCCTGATCATGTGGTAGAAAAGAAAATTCCATTTTCAGGGGATGAAATCAAGCCAGCAGCAGAAATTTGCAAAACTCTTAGTTATTAACATACTGCTCCTTTTGCAAAAGTTTGGAAATTTGCAGATGTAGCCAAATGTTAACAGCAAAGACAATGGGGAAAATGTCTCCAGGGCATGTCCAGGGCTTTGTGACAGCCCCTCCCATCACAGCCTAGAGGCCTAGGAGAGGAAAATGGTTTTGTGAACCAAACCCAATGCCCTGCTGCCCTGTGCAGCCTTGAGACATGGCATCCTGTGTCCCAGCTGCTCCAGCTCCAACCATGATTATAAAGGGCCCCAGATACATCTCAGGCCACTGCTTCAGAGGATGCAAGCTGTAAGAAGCCTTGGCAGCTTCCATGTGTGTTAAGCCTGCATGTGCACAGAGAGCAAGAGTTGAGGCTTGGGAGCCTTTGCCTAGATTTCAAGGATTTAAGAAAATACCTGGATGACCAGGCAGATGCCTGCTGCAGGAGTGGAGCCCTCATGTAGAACTTCTACTAGGACAGTGGGGAAGGGAAAAGTTGGAGCTTCCACACAGAGGCTCCATTGCGGCACTGCTTAGTGGAACTATGAGAAGAGGGCCATTGTATCCCAGACCCCAGAATGGTAGATCCATCAACAGCCTGCGCAATGCATCTGGAAAAGCTGCAGGTGCTCAACACCAGCCAGGGAAAGCAGCCTGGGAAATGTACCCTGCAGAGCCACTGGTGCAGAGTTGCCCAAGGCCTAGGGAGCCCACCCCTTACATCAGTATGGCCTGGATGTGAGACAGAGTCAGACAAGTTGAAGAGGATTATTGTGAAGCTTTAAGATGTAATGACTTCCCTGCTGGGTTTCGGACTTGCATGAGGCCGGCAGCCCTTTTGTTTTGACTGACTTCTCCCTTTTGAAAGGAGAGAGTTTACCCAATGCCTGTATTCCTATAGTATCTTGCGAGTAATTAACTTGTTCTTGATTTTACAGGCTTATAGGCAGGAGGGACTTACCTAGTCTCAGATGAGACTTTGGACTCAGACTTTTGAGTTAATGCTGAAATGAGTTAAGACTTCGGGAGACTACTGGGGCACGATTGTGTTTTGAAATGTTAGGGGCCAGGGGTGGAATGATATTGTTTAACTCTATGTCCCTACCCAAATCTCATGGTGATTTATGATCCCCAGTGTTGGAGGTGGGGCCTGGTGGGAGCTGATTGTATAGCGAGGGTGGTTTTCGATGGTTTAGCACCATTCCCCTAGTGCTGTCTTGTGATAGCGTTCTCATGAGATCTGGTTGTTTGAAAGCATGTAGCAGCCACCCCTCATTGTCTCTCTCCTGTCAGCCATGTGAGGATGCGCTTGTTTCCCCTTCACCTTCTGCCATGGTAGTCACTTTCCTGAAGCCTCCCCAGAAGCAGAAGCCTGTACAGCCTGCAGAACCATGAGCTGATTAAACCTCTTCTCATTGTTGATTACCAGTCTCAGTTAGGTCCCTATAGCAGCATGAGAATGGACTAATGCAACACCCATGTGAGACGATACTGAAATTACAAGAAATGCATGTTGCAAGGCAATGTTTGTGCAAGAATGAGGATTGATACTAATTTGAAAGGTAGGAAGGCAGACATTTGGGAGGTACATAATCTACTGAACCTGCAGATTGAGATGCTACCATGGAAAGATGGAGCCCAACTGGGCAGAAGGGCAAGAGTCCTCAGTTTTCTCAGCCTGGCAGCCTTCTCCCCTTTCTCTGATTTGCTTGGTTAACAGAAGCATGATCTCTGGGTTGAAAATGCTAGGAATCCTTTAAAGTGAAATCACTGCTAAGCACATTCTGTTCTGTCAGTTGGCCAGAAGCCTGTTATTCTGACTAGATCTAAACCACTTTAGGGCAGAGACCAAATCCAACCAATTTTTTTTTTTTTTTGCTATAAGCCATCATCATTGCTTGAGACACTGAAACAGCTCAATGAATGTTAGGCAGTTTGAATGAAACTTTTTAAAAGAAGAAAATATGCTGAAAACAAGTAATAGAAGAAAGATTAGCAAAATGTCTGCATTTTCAGGTAAGGAACAGGATGCTGTAGAGGAGCAAACATTTTCATCTAGTACTGAGAGTGAGACCCTGCCCAAGAGCTATGAATAGCTGCAGAGAGAAGCAGTGGGGCTCGAGTTTATTCAAAGTGGGTCTGGGAGCAGGATAGGTTCACAGTGCTCAGAGCAGGGAGTGGGTGGGAGCTGGGCCTGGCCTGAGGAGAGAGGCCCACCAGGTGCAGGATTTGGGAGCCTTTTTCCGGGTTATAAAACATCTCTTTTTCCAGGTTATAAAACAACCTGGGAACCAGGGGTCTGCTGCAGTCTAGGGGTTAAGCAAGGCTGTGTTAATGATGGGTCAGGCCTCCCTGAACCTTCACTGAAAACTTTGTTAACCCAGGTTGACTGGATCAGTGACTATCATTAACCTCTGTACAGGAGCTTTAAAAAAAGAGACTCATCATATGCCTTATTCAAAAAGAAATCTTGATATGCGTAAAATCTTATTTTTACCAGAGCTTGATGGGTTAAGAGAGAAAGAGTTAAAAGAGAGAGAGGAGACCCATGTGCTACCCAGTGTGTTCAGAGAGACTCATCCACATCCCAAGAAGTGGAGCAGGAGGTCACTCTCATTATTCAGTTCCTATTATAAATTTTATATACAATATCTCATTTAACTTTCTCAACAGCCCTCAAAAATAGATATAATTCTCCCTATTTTGAAAGGAGAAACATGAGCTCAGAATTTAAAAAGCCTACTGATTCTATGAACCTCATAATGGCAGGAGTTGTGGTTTATCTCAGTCTCCCTTCTCTCTGACAAGAAACAGTAATTAGGACCACCCAGGACCACCCAGGGACCAAGAGTAAATTACTACTGGAATTTCACCATTTGTATTCCTTTCAAAACAAGCCCGTTTTCCAGTTGAGGAAAATACAGTTATACTATTCCTCAACTCACTCAAGTTTTTAGGTTGTCAAAGTAGAGAAATAAATATTTTTGTTATTATTTTTTCTCCAATCAAGCTCCTGAAAAGTTGCTAACAGAAAGGAAGTCGAGATTCAGATGTCCCCCTCTCACCCTTCCCTTCCAATCTTTAGTTGGTTAATGGAGTCTGAATGGGAAAATATGAAACAATTTCTCAGACAGAAGCAGAGCCAGGTTACAGGGTGGAGTGGAAAAGCTCTGGACCTGCAATCAGACGAAATTCAGGCTGACCCAACAGGCACTGGACACTCATATTTGGCTCAGAATAAATCTTCAAATACTTCACAGAGTTTGACTCTTTTCACTAACATTGGTAGTTACTGATTCTATGATAGGAATACAAGGAAGGTAGTGATACTTTTGTGTTATTTTATACGTTAGAAGTTTATATAAGAAGGGGATAAAATGTATATCAGAAAGTCAACGTAAAGTTAAAATGCATACCACACATGAGAGGTGGAAGACAGTGGATTATAACAAATAACCCGTTACAGACTGAGTATATTAATTCGATGATTATTTTATTGTACACCTACTAAGTGCCAGGTGCTGTGTGAGGTTCTGAGGGTAGACAGTGAACAAGACAGACTCAGTTCCTGCTCTCGAGTAGCCTACATATCTATAAGAATGGAGACAAGTAAACAGGTGATTAATATCAAGAGCTTCCAGGAGAACTACCAAACATTCCCCAGTGTTACCAAGTCATCCTTCCAGGGTTTGAGCAGGAAATGCTGGGAGGTGTCTGTGGGACTCCACTAAGCGCTACCCTCTAGATGTGTCACTGAGAAAAACACTTCCCAGTCCAGACCAGAGTCCCTCAGTAACTGCCTGAGGGTTTTCCTGGGAGGTAAGTCATGGACAAACTCAGGAGATCTTGTCCCTCAGGTGGCAGCTGAAAAGGAGGGTTTCAGGCAAGGTGACATCCTGTGAAGGGAACTTCTAGCGCGTCCCTTCAGCCTTACAGCGCTGTGTGGACCTGAACCGCAGGACAACACTTTCTCCATTGCTTCACGAGGGCCTGGGATTTTAGCCTCACCCTTTCTCAATCCTATGAAGAAACAGGCACCAAGAAATCCAAACACTGCCACTCCAGGTTGTTTTCTTTGTACAAATGAACACCCTGTTTCGCTGTCACCCAGACTTCAGCTCTGCAGCTCTGGGATGTGTTCAGAACCCCGGTAGGAAGAGTTCAGCAGGAGGGAGGGAGGGGCAAGGCTCAGAGGAAGCCAGCTCCCTGGTCTCCAACCAGCTTGACTGAAGCCGGGGGCAGGGCTGACTGCAGCCCTTGCTCGGGCTTCTGGGGTCTCAGTGCCCTAAGGCTGATGATCACAACCCAGTCCTCAGCCTCACAAGCACATCCCACTTGCCAATCCCACCCCACCTCGGCCACCCTCCTGCCTGGACCACCCACCGTTCCTTAGATTTTTCCTGAACTGGACGCTTTATTAATTGCTGGCACACACCCTCCATGATCTCTAGATCCTGGTCCTGTGTGATCATAGATCCACAACAAACTCTGTTCCATGGAGCAAGCTAGAAACCCCCACATTCCTGACCTTTCACCATAAAGAACTCCATTAAACTGTAAGTAACCACTGCAAACACCACTACCGTTTATTTCTTGATGTATGTGGGTCAGGCCTGGTATCTTGCATTTTGAAAACATTACAATATTCTGTTTAAGGCTTAAAGATGTTAAGTGATGATTCCCAGATCACACAGCTATTTTGAGGCAGAGTCAAGATTGGTACCAGATCATATCAACAGTGAAATACAGGAAATCTTGATAAGTGTCTACTTTGACTTTTATTTTTATAGATTCTGCCCATTAAGTCAACTGTATTGTTATGCAATAACTGGTTTTCATATTTGTATTAAATACCTGCATCCACTCAGAGCTTCTGATCAGATTGAGACAGCCTTATTGCTGGCTGCCATTCCAAACAACGTGACTGCTCTCAGGACAAGGTGTGATTTATTTCAAAGTTTAAATCACTGGATCTAGATCAACAGTACAGTCTATTTTCATCAATATTAGATTGATTTAATTTTTTTAAGGATGATATGAAAGAGCAGCCATCTCTCAGAATCCTAATAGTGTATATTTAATGAGCACTTATTATACACTTGCTACTTTTCTGAGTGCTTTGCATGACTTTGTAATTTAATCTTCATACCAACCTATAACACAGGTACCATAAGTATACCCACTTCATAGGTTAGATACTAAGATACAGAGATATTTGACAATATGTCCAAAGTCAAGAAGCCAGGACATGACAACAGTGATATTAAACCCACACAGCCATGTCACAAGCCAGAGATTTTCATTAAAAATAATGTTACCGTGGAGACTTTAATTCCTTCCTAAAATTGAGAATTCTATTCTATTGTGTCTCGTATACTGCAGGAGGGGAAATTATAATTGCAAGAGTTATAACTGTGCAACAGCTATGACCTTGAGATTTCACCCTTAGCAGGGCTCCTACAAACTGAGCTGATGTAAATTACAGCAGAGAGCCCTTGGTGGCAGAATCTTTGGTGGCCATTGGCCCATGGCATACCCATGCTGGGGACACAAAGGCTGTGGTCTGATCTCACTCACAGACACATGCTTTCCTAAGATATGACAACACCATAATTAGAAGAACTGCATGTTCCTTTAACTCCAGTGACATCCCCTCTCAAATCATGACCTAATCAGGGACATGGGAGTGATCAAGGTGGAAGTAAAGTGAACTAGAAGATTGAGCGACTATGTGCTGTGATCCATGCCCTTTTCTTGATGCTCTAGTGTGGATTTCAGAATGGCCACCACCAGCCTCCTCTACCAAGCTCAGAAATCTTATATTTTCCCAATTATGTACCAGACAGAAGCCATTCAAGGTTAAAAGTCTACAGTGCTATGGAATGAATTAACAAGAGCCCATTTACTGTTTCTGCTTCCAGTTTGAAGAGAAATTTCTGGAATCTGCATAAGATTTGGAAAAGTCAAGAAATAGTAAGATCAAGTCCCTATGTGCCTCTGAGGAGGGTATCTAGTAGAAGGTACACAGGGAGGTTTGAAGAGCTGGGAATGCTTACATGTGTAGGGGTGTAGCTGGTGATGGTGGAGAGGGAGAAAATCGTAAAATGGAAAGGATAGGCTCCTAGAGCAGGTCTGGCAACTCTTTCCAGGCTAAAAAGGGCCAGACTTCTATTTGTATTTGCTGCAGAGCCATCTCCAGCACCCTGAGGATCCCTTTTCTTGCTTTCCTGCTTTTGGCACCATGAGTGAGCTGTGGTCATCATCTCAGGAACACATACAGCCCACCCCATCCAAAGACACGCAAGGACATGTTTTAGACAAAAGGAGTTGAAATAGGTCCACTTTGAATGTGTTTCCCTTATAAGTTTGACAAAGTGATATCTTTGCAATGTTGTACACTTAGATAACGAGACAGTGTTGAATTGGTTGGAAGTCCGGGTCAGAGGGTGAGGAGGGACATGAGCCAGGGTAGCAGCCATGGAGTAAGAAACACAGAGCCTGCCTTGCACACACTGCCTAATGGGGGTATTGAAGAGCACACAAAGGGCCTACCTAGAAACTTCTCTCAGAACTGTATTTAATGTCTTCAATAGCATCAGACTTACTTTGAGAAATCTCCGTGTTAAGTGGCATCCAGCTGGTGGCCCTGTTTCAGTCTCTCCCAACTTCTTCCTAAGATATCATGAAGATAAATAAACACAGACAATACAAGGGACCTATTTTGTAGCTGGATGGGGAATAATAACATAAATGAAATAACAGGTTAAAAGGTAAAAGAAAGCTTGATAGGAAAAAGCACTTCCAGAAGCTAAAAACAAATTCCTATTTCATTTAAACAGTTACCAGGCAATAATTATTTTTCATTTTATACATTAGTCATTTCCACAACCACTCTTTCATCCTGAAAGGGTGGGATTCATAGAAATTTCACTCTGCCTTTTTTTTTCCTATTTAGTAAAGATGGGAATATATTTTTCCAACAAGTGCCAATGGTTGAGATTGGCGGGATGAAGCTGGTGCAGACCAGAGCCATTCTCAACTACATTGCCAACAAACACAGCATCTATCAGAAAAATACAAAGGAGAGAGCCCCACATAGTATATTTTCTGTTCTTCCATCAACAGAGAACACAGGAGCGATTTAAGTCCTTCCATGAGTGGGTGGGACGGTGGAAGGAGCATCATGACTAGCAGCAGGCTGGGCCTTGGGTGTGTATGCTGGGTCCAGTATTGCAGAGTCCCATGGAGGTGAGGAAACAGTGAACATGGGGAGGGTTCAGGTGAGGGTGATTCTAGAAGAGGACGCAGTTCATGGATCCAGCACCCTTATAGAGGTTTCCACACACTGATGAACCGTGAACTCAGGAGGATGGGGAATCATGATTTCAGGTGCTCAGGCCTTCAGAGGCTGGACTCCAACAAACAGCTTAGGACAAGGCATAGAATGTTTGAGGGTCTGTAGATGAAGGAATGGGGAGGGAAGGCTGCAAAAGAACTGAATCTCAGGTTCCAGTAATTCCAAGAATAATGACCAGGAACCTAAGTTTCCAGTCAGTTATATGAACTGGTCAACTTGACTAAGGTTAGAGAGTGTGGTGCCCAAGATACTAGACTTACCTAAAGTGAAGCATTTGATACAGACCTAAGCAGCCAGACTGATTTTGCATCAGCAAAGCTGGGAGGAGGGGTCTCTGCCCTTGTTGGCAGTTCCTTGAAAAGTCCAATGTAGAGTTACCAATGAGCTAGCAATTCTACTACCAGGTCTACATCCAGGAGAAAGGAAAACACATCTTCACTAATCCATGCACGGAAATGTTCACAGGAGAATTATTCATCATATGCAAAAGGTGGAAACAACCCAAATGTCCACCCATGGAAGAATGGAGGAACAAGATATGCTATAGGAGATAATGGAATATTCTTGGGTTATGAAAAGAGATGAAGTACTGATGCATGCTCCAACGTTGGTAAGCCTTGAAAACATGTGCTGTAAAAGAAACCAGACACCAAAGGCCACATGTGACATGAATTCTTTTGTATGAACCATCCCGACCATTTGAGTCCAGAAAGGAAATCAGTTGTTGACAGGGGCTGGAGAAAGGGGACAATGGGGAATGGCTGCCAAAACATGTGCTACTGCCTTCCCAGGTGATAAAAATGTTCTGGAATTAGACAGTGATAGTATTTGCAGAATTCTGTAAATGTACTAAAAATTACTGAATAATATTCTATAAAGGGGTAGCAATTATGGTATGTGAATACATGTCAATAAAGCTGTTATTTAAAAGTATTCGCCAGGTACAGGGGCTCACGTTGTAATCCCAGCACTTTGGGAGGCCGAGGTAGGCAGATCACCTGAGGTTGGGAGTTCAAGACCAGCCCGGTCAACATGGGGAAACCGCATCTCTACTCAAAATACAAAAATTAGCCAGGCATAGTGGCAGGTGTCTGTAATGCCAGCTACTTGGGAGGCTGAGGCAGGAGAACTGCTTGAATCTGGGAGGCAGAGGCTGCAGTGAGCCAAGATCGTATCACTGCACTCCAGCTTGGGCGACAGAGCAAGACTCTGTCTCAAAGAAAAATAAAATACAAGGCCAGGCACAGTGGCTCATGCCTGTAATCCCAGCACTTTGGGAGGTTGAGGCACATGGATCACGAGGTCAAGAGATCAAGATCATCCTGGCCATCATGGTGAAACCCAGTCTCTACTAAAAATACAAAAATTAGCTGGGCATGGCGGCGTGCACCTATAGTCCTCGCTACTCGGGAGGCTGAGGCAGGAGAATCACTTGAACCCAGGAAGCAGAGGTTGCAGTGAACCGAGATCGTCCCACTGCACTCCAACCTGGTGACAGAGAAAAACTCTGTCTCAAAAAAAAAAAAAAACCAACCAACTAACCAAACAAACAAACAAATAAAAGTTTTGTAGGAAACACAGTTTGAAATGAGAAGAAAGAAGATATCCTATAGTATGCACTGGCTTTATATGAATAATTTTACCATGTTTACCAATTTTACCATGTAAACAATTTTCTCATGTTACCATGGGAATATTAAGTGAGGTCTTGAAACACAGTCATGACTAGAATTGGCCAACATCATGTGGAGAAGGTAATGGAACAATATTTTGTGGAAAATAATTGAGAGAACTTCTTTTTTAAAATTTCCTTGAAATAATATAGCTTTTAGACATACCTTATTTCCTAGTTTTTCATTTCTTTATTTTAATTTTTTCTATTTTAAGAACTTCTAATATTGGGCACAAAAACGAGCCTGGGATGTGTAGTATGAGGAGAAAGGAAAACGGACACGTTGGAGATGGCTGTGCTGGCGAGGCTGTCAAATTGCAGGTCTTTAGCCATATGAATCATGCTAAGCTTATGTATAGAACAAACCACAGCAGAGTGAGCAAACCTTATTTGTAGCATCAGCAGTTACTCACAGTGATTCCACTAATTTCTCATGACTGTGACGCTGGGCAGGTCACCGATGTTTCTTGTACCTGTATTTGGTCACGTGTATTACAAACATTTTAGATAAAGATCTACCACAGTAGAGTGTTCTGAGAAATAAATGTAAATATATTTATAAAAATCATAGCCTAATGACTGGCATTTAAAAGGCACCCAATGGAGCTGAATTACTTTGCTATCACCTAATGCTCCATTGTCTCAAGTGTTTAAACCATAAAATCTAAGGCAGAAGGCACTTAGCAGTTTGGTTATTTTCGTCTTACAGGGTCGATATGTATATAGAAGGTAGGGCAGGTTTGAGTGAAAAGCTTCTTCATTACTCATCGCATACACCTGAGGAAAAAGATACAAACTTGACCTGATCAAAGGGGGAACAACAAGCCATTATTTTCCTGTCTTTGAAACTGTACCTGGGAGCTTCTGGATAGCTGAACACATGGAACTTCTTGGAAGGTGGACTGTCCAAGGAAGGCATGGAAGCTCCATGCCACTTCCCCTGATCTTGCCCTAGGCATTTCTTCAGCTTTTCAGTGGCTACATTATTTGAGCCTCAAAACTACAACAGAGAATTATTCAGTGAGCAGTATGGATTGCCACCTAACAAGGATAAAGGAAACCTAAAGTCACAGTCACTACTCTGCCCCAAGTGGAAACTGTGATGTTTCTATCTGGATCACTGCCAAGTTTGCAGAACAACAAGAACCAAAAATCAAGAGAGAAGAACTTCATTCGGTTTTAGGGGTGACCCACAGCAAAGTTTGTACGAATGGAAAGAGGTCCAGTGAGAACCTCAAACTTAATGTACTGTGAGGCTATCTTGAAAAACAGGCTTCTGGGCCTCTGCTCTTATGCTGCTTCTTTTATGACAACACCTTTAGATTGCAGGACAAAAAACAGTAACAGGAAAGACTACAAAAGAAATCAAAAGAAAGTCCTGATTCTACAAAGGAGGCTAAGTAGATGAGAACCAATACCAAAACCAAGGGCCAACCTGAGAATAAAAAGTCAAAGAGCTCACTGCAAAGAGAAGAGAGTTCAGTCCAGGTGCTGACTTGCCACAAGGCATGAGGAGCCTTTGTGGAGACTGCACCTGGTTGACGGCTGGGGTCCTTGGCAATGGGCAACATAGACCATGCCTTGTTGGAACCTCCAGAAAACTGTGGAAGCCAAGACAATCCAAATGAGAATAAGCAAAGGGTGTTTATACAGAGCTTGCTATAGAAAGGAAGTCAGCCACCATCAGTCACAGAGATTCAGAGGTAGGCAGGAAAGTCTGAAAGATTTATGGTAGAAAAAGTTATGCCCTGATTGCAGGTTGCTGGCCTAGGGATGCTGTAAGCTGGCTAACTAGAAGCATGGATTTCTATGTGATTGGTCGGAGATTCATATTTTGCTTTCTTTGGTTAGTCATAAATTGAAAATAGAGGCAAAAATTAGGGAAGTTGGCAGTTACTGACCAAACGCTGGTGTATTTGACTAACTGTTGTAAAGGTCATGATAGAAGCTGTTTAGTCTATAAGGGCACTAAGAGGTTGGAGGGTTTCTTAGCAATTTGGCTGCTATAACAAAAACACCATAGACTGGGTAAAGAACAGATGTTTCTATCTCACAGCTCTGTAGGCTGGGAAGTACAAGATCGATGTGCCAGCAGATTTCACATCTCGGGAGCGCCTGTTCCGTGATTCATAGACAACCAATCTCTGGCTGTGTCCTCACATGGCAAACATGCCAAGGGAGTTCTCTAAGGTACCTTTTATAAGGGGACTAATGTCATTCATGAGCGCTCCACCCCCATGACTTGATCATCTCCTGAAAGCCCCACCTACTAATGGCTTGAAAGAGTATATATTTTTAGGGATCTCTTCTAAAGACATGGGGATCAGGATCTCAACATATGAATTTTTTGGGAAACATAAACATTCAGTCCTTAGCATACGGCAATAGAAAAACAGTGCCTGGGAATTTGTGGGGCACTGACCTTCACGTCCAAAAGCCTTCCCTGATGTTAACGGAGCTCCTGACTCTCAAGGCATGGTGTAAAAATAAACTGTGAACAAGAATTCTACCAGTTCTACCAAAGAGCCCATGATATGTGCATTTGAACAACGTATATTACAATATAGCATTGAAGTTGTTTTCTTTGTGTACCAAGTAATTATCCATACTTTTGTATGTAGACTTAGTCTGAAAATATATTTGCCAAAATATTATCTTAAATCAATGGTGCCATATGATTTCTCCTTTTATTATTTATGATGTTGATGTGCTGAGATATTTTAATAAATATCACACATCACTCAAAATTTTTATTATTAAAAAATGTATACATCCAGTGTAGTCTGAAGAAATGTTTTATGAACTTACATACACCAAGGATCTAAACAGCAAAGTTAACCTTTTATCTTTGCTTTATCACATGTCAGTCACTACACCCCTGTTTGCCTCAATCAAACAAATTTTTTTTTTTTTTTTTTTTTTGCATTTCAATGTAAGTCGCAGACATCTTTGCAGTTCACTCCGGGACACAGTGGCATGCAGATTATAGCATAGTGAAAGCAGTAAGAACCAACATTGCAAGAAAGAGGATGAATTAAAGTTCACTCAGGCTTATTTCAGATCCCAGAGCAGGAAATGAGGAGAGCAGATGAGGAGAAATGAGGATTCTGAAAGAGTCTACTCCTGGGAGAAGTGTGCTGTCATGAAGGTGGAGTCACTGTCCAAGAGAGACTGGAGAGAGATAGAGTGTAAAGCCACTGAACACCAGGGCTGCACACTGTAGGGCCTGGGGCAGACAGAACATGCTGCAAGAGGGGATAAGCCCCCGGCCCATGTGGAAGATGCAAGCTGGGTGGGTGCTGTGGATGCCACAGCTGTTGTGGAATGAGAAGAGAAAATGGGAGCCTTGGCTCCAATCAAGAAGTGAGCGGAGCCACGCTTCTTACTCTCTCACTGAATCAGGGAACATGGAGAAAGGTCTGGATCTTCGCACCTGCCCAGTAAGGAAGCAGAGGTGGGAGAGGGAGAGTCAGGCTGGACAAACTCAGGGAGAAGCAGAGGCCTCAGCCTCACTGCACATGTGTTCCTGACCTGATTCCTCCAATTCTCCAGGCGTTTAAGAGCCATGGACAAGACTACCTCATTGGCAACAAGCTGTGCTGGGCTGATATTCACCTGCTGGCACTTCTCTACCATGTGGAAGAGCTTGACTCCAGCCTCACCTCCAGCTTCCCTCTGCTGAAGGTGACCCATTTCCCAGTCCTCAAGAGGCAGCTCCTCATCTCCCACCTCGGTATCTAGTATCTGGGCCCTTGGACTGGCCACATTCTGATCCCAGCCTTCTACAGGTCTTCAGGGCCCCCCATGTCTCCAAAATGAGCTTCCAGGTCCTGATTCTGAGGCATGGAAATGCCTTCTTGTTATGCCAAGGAAATGTGATGTGCATGCTACCCCAAGAAGAGCATTTCACTTTATATAATGCCAATGACCCAGCGCCCAGCATCTCTCCTCATCCCTCTGTTTCACTGTGGTTTTTGCTCCTGAGTTCTCTGTGATGCCCTTTATCCCAATATGCCCTTGTCTTCCCACACCAAGCGTGTCTGAGCAGGGCCCTTTCCATCTGGTTCCTTCTTTGGGCTCTGGCTCCTGCTGCCAGATCATTGTGTTCCTTGTGCACAGCTCTCCCAACACGCTGCCCCCCAATGCTATATCTCTCTATGGGAAAAACTGGCCCCATGATTTGTCTTTCACATTTTCTATTTTCATTTCTAACTCAATTTTCCCGTATCTTCACTTCTTCTGCTTAGAGACTGATCTGTGCTGATATCTCACAGGCACATTGTTCTTTCTCATCTTCTACAAGAGCCATGAATATACAAGATTCAAGTGTATGAAAGAGAGTAGGAAGACTGAACTGAATAAAGTCTTCAAGACATTGCCTGGGAAAATGCTAGTGAGCTGCATGTTCTTCCTCTTATCTTCATCTCTCACTTAGTGACTGTTCCTGCCTCCATACTGGTGCTGATGGAGGGAACTCAGTTGGTCTTTGTGTAGGAAGGACTCAGATTCCCTGGGTTGTGTTAATGGTGGTGTCAGCTCTTGGCTTCACTGAGGCTGTGCTTTGTGCATTGCCGGCCCTGAAAATCAGAAACAGCAAACTCCCCACAGTGAAGAAGTTTTTGCAGCCTGGCAGCCTGAGGAAGTTTCCCATAGATGCAAAAGGCTTAGAAGCAGCAAAGAAGATTTTCAAGGTTTGATAAAGCAGGCATGGATGCCAAGAACATGCAATAAGAATATTCTAAAATTTTGCAACAATAAATTGCTTTATCTAAAGGTTGGTTGTGGCTATTGTAAAGTTAATAAACTTTTTAAAAATTATATGCTATTACATAGTAAAACATCCATGACCAGATATAGTTAAAATCGATTTCTTTTCATTAGTATCTGATATGAAATCAGATTTCCATTCTCCCCATAAATTTTCTTGGAATTAAAAATTTAGTAAAAAAGTAAAATGTAGACTATGTGACTTGTTTGACTTGTTCAAGAATTGTCTTGTAACATTTGTCAAATGACCTATAAAAAATTCAGGGGTAGAAATTTTCTCCTGACAATTTGCACAAGAAAACAATTACCATTCTGGGGAATGGCAAAATGAAATTTTCTTTTTTTCCTGGACATCCATTTTATTTCTCATGAAAACACTTTTTCTTATGCATTTTCAAACAACCATTCTGTCTGCTGTGGATTCCTCAGTTTTCTAGGAGGTGAGGAAATATTGAAGAGCAAACAGACCCACCCTCTGCTCTCAGGCCACCCTGTTGTCCCTTACAGGCATGTGTTCCTGGCTCATCCTCACTCTGCTCCTTAAGGCTCTGTGGGGCCCCAGGCATGAGCCTTCCCTCGGTTCCCTCAGTGCCACTCAGGCCTGGGCTGCCAAGATACAGATGGTATATGTGAATTACACATAAGTAAGTATATGCAACATCATTTTTCTCTGGTGCGTCATTGTGCCAATGCGCTTGGATTAGAAGTGATTTCCAGGAATCCTTCCCTGCATCTTCTAGCTTCTGGGGGCTCTTGGCCTTTCTTGACTTTCATGGATCGTGACCACATCACTCTAATTTCTGCCTCCCTCTTCCAGCACCTCACCCTCTGTGTCTTGGTCTTTTCTTCTCTCTGCGGTGAGGACAATTATCATTGGATTCGGGG
>NW_022330338.1:0-17145 GCF_002776525.5 Piliocolobus tephrosceles | reverse complement strand
CCCCGAATCCAATGATAATTGTCCTCACCGCAGAGAGAAGAAAAGACACAAGACACAGAGGGTGAGGTGCTGGAAGAGGGAGGCAGAAATTAGAGTGATGTGGTCACGATCCATGAAAGTCAAGAAAGGCCAAGAGCCCCCAGAAGCTAGAAGATGCAGGGAAGGATTCCTGGAAATCACTTCTAATCCAAGCACGTTAGCACAATGACACACCAGAGAAAAATGATGTTGCATATACTTACTTATGTGTAATTCACATATACCATCTGTATCTTGGCAGCCCAGGCCTGAGTGGCACTGAGGGAACCGAGGGAAGGCTCATGCCTGGGGCCCCACAGAGCCTTAAGGAGCAGAGTGAGGATGAGCCAGGAGCACATGCCTGTAAGGGACAACAGGGTGGCCTGAGAGCAGAGGGTGGGTCTGTTTGCTCTTCAATATTTCCTCACCTCCTAGAAAACTGAGGGATCCACAGCAGACAGAATGGTTGTTTGAAAATGCATAAGAAAAAGTGTTTTCATGAGAAATAAAATGGATGTCCAGGAAAAAAAGAAAATTTCATTTGCCATTCCCCAGAATGGTAATTGTTTTCTTGTGCAAATTGTCAGGAGAAAATTTCTACCCCTGACTTTTTGACAGGTCTTTTGACAAATGTTACAGGACAATTCTTGAACAAGTCAAACAACTCACATAGTCTACATTTTACGTTTTTACTGAATTTTTAATTCTAAGAAAATTTATGGGGAGATTGGAAATCTGATTTTATATCAGATACTAATGAAAAGAAATCGATTTTAACTAAATCTGGTGATGCACGTTTTACTATGTAATTAGCATATAATTTTTAAAGCGTTTATTAACTTCACAATAGCCATAACCAACATTTAGATAATGCAATTTATTGTTGCAAAACTTTAGAATATTTGTATTACATATTCTTGGCATCTATGCCTGCTTTATCAAACCTTGAAAATCCTTGCTGCGTCTTCTTTTGCATCTATGGGTAATTTCCTCAGGCTGCCAGGCTGCAAAAACTTCTTCACTGTGGGGAGTTTGCTGTTTCTGATTTTCAGGACCCGCAATGCACAAAGCACAGCCTCAGAGTGAAGCCAAGGGCTGACACCACCATTAACACAACCCAGGGAATCTGAGTCCCTCCTACACAAAGACCAACTGAGTTCCCTCCATCAGCACCAGTATGGAGGCAGAAACAGTCACTAAGTGAGAGATGAAGATAAGAGAAAGAACATACAGCTCACTAGCATTTTCCCAGGCAATGTCTATAAGACTTTATTCAGTTCAATTTTCCCACCCACTTTCTTACACTTGAATCTTGTATATTCATGGCTCTTGCAGAAGATGAGAAAGAATAATGTGCCTGTAAGGTATCAGCACAGATCAGTCTCTAAGCAGAAGAAGTGAAGATATGGGAAAATTGAGTTAGAAATGAAAATAGAAAATGTGAAAGACAAACCATTGGGCCACTTTTTCCCTTAGACAGAGATAGCATTAGGGGGCAGCATGTTGGGAGAGCTGTGCACAAGGAACACAATGATCTGGCAGCAGGAGCCAGAGCCCAAAGAAGGAACCAGATGGAAAGGGCCCTGCTCAGACACGCTTGGTGTGGGAAGACAAGGGCATATTGGGATAAAGGGCATCACAGAGAACTCAGGAGCAAAAGCCACAGTGAAATAGAGGGATGAGGAGAGATGCTGGGCCCTGGGTCCTTAGCATTATATAAAGTGAAATGTTCTTCTTGGGGTAGCATGCACATCAAATTTCCTTGGCATAACAAAAGGAATTTCTATGCCTCAGAATCAGGACCTGAAACCTCATTTTGGAGACACGGGGGGCCCTGAAGACCTGTAGAAGGCTGGGATCAGAATGTGGCCAGTCCAAGCGCCCAGATACTAGATACTGAGGTGGGAGATGAGGAGCTGCCTCTTGAGGACTGGGAAATGGGTCACCTTCAGCAGAGGGAAGCTGGAGGTGAGGCTGGAGTCAAGCTCTTCCACATGGTAGAGAAGTGCCAGCAGGTGAATATCAGCCCAGCACAGCTTGTTGCCAATGAGGTAGTCTTGTCCATGGCTCTTAAACACCTGGAGAATTGGAGGAATCAGGTCAGGAACACATGTGCAATGAGGCTGGGGCCTCTGCTTCATCCCTGAATATGTCCAGCCTGACTCTCCCTCTCCCACCTCTGCTTCCTTACTGGGCAGGTGCGAAGATCCAGACCTTTCTCCATGTTCCCTGATTCAGTGAGAGAGTAAGAAGCGTGGCTCCGCTCACTTCTTGATTGGAGCCAAGGCTCCCATTTTCTCTTCTCATTCCACAACAGCTGTGGCATCCACAGCACCCACCCAGCTTGCATCTTCCACATGGGCCGGGGGCTTATCCCCTCTTGCAGCATGTTCTGTCTGCCCCAGGCCCTACAGTGTGCAGCCCTGGTGTTCGGTGGCTTTACACTCTATCTCTCTCCAGTCTCTCTTGGACAGTGACTCCACCTTCATGACAGCACACTTCTCCCAGGAGTAGACTCTTTCAGAATCCTCATTTCTCCTCATCTGCTCTCCTCATTTCCTGCTCTGGGATCTGAAATAAGCCTGAGTGAACTTTAATTCATCCTCTTTCTTGCAATGTTGGTTCTTACTGCTTTCACTATGCTATAATCTGCATGCCACTGTGTCCCGGAGTGAACTGCAAAGATGTCTGCGACTTACATTGAAATGCAAAAAAAAAAAAAAAAAAAAAATTTGTTTGATTGAGGCAAACAGGGGTGTAGTGACTGACATGTGATAAAGCAAAGATAAAAGGTTAACTTTGCTGTTTAGATCCTTGGTGTATGTAAGTTCATAAAACATTTCTTCAGACTACACTGGATGTATACATTTTTTAATAATAAAAATTTTGAGTGATGTGTGATATTTATTAAAATATCTCAGCACATCAACATCATAAATAATAAAAGGAGAAATCATATGGCACCATTGATTTAAGATAATATTTTGGCAAATATATTTTCAGACTAAGTCTACATACAAAAGTATGGATAATTACTTGGTACACAAAGAAAACAACTTCAATGCTATATTGTAATATACGTTGTTCAAATGCACATATCATGGGCTCTTTGGTAGAACTGGTAGAATTCTTGTTCACAGTCTATTTTTACACCATGCCTTGAGAGTCAGGAGCTCCATTAACATCAGGGAAGGCTTTTGGACGTGAAGGTCAGTGCCCCACAAATTCCCAGGCACTATTTTCCTGTTACCATATGTTATGTACTGAATGTTTATGTTTCCCATAAATTCATACGTTGAGATCCTGATCCCCATGTCTTTAGAAGAGATCCCTAAAAATATATACTCTTTCAAGCCATTAGTAGGTGGGGCTTTTAGGAGATGATCAAGTCGTGGGGGTGGAGCGCTCATGAATGACATTAGTCCCCTTATAAAAGGGACCTTAGAGAACTCCCTAGGCATGTTCGCCATGTGAGGACACAGCCAGAGATTGGTTGTCTATGAACCAAGGAAAGAAAATAACCAAACTACTAAGTCCCTTCTGCCTTAGATTTTATGGTTTAAACGCTTGAGACAATGGAGCATTAGGTGATAGCAAAGTAATTCAGCTCCATTGGGTGCCTTTTAAATGTCAGTCGTTAGGCTATGATTTTTATAAATATATTTACATTTATTTCTCAGAACACTCTACTGTGGTAGATCTGTATCTAAAATGTTTGTAATACACGTGACCAAATACAGGTACAAGAAACATCGGTGACCTGTCCAGCATCACGGTCATGACAGAAATTAGTGGAATTACTGCGAGTAACTACTGATGCTACAAATAAGGTTTGCTCACTCTGCTGTGGTTTGTTCTATACATAAGCTTAGCATGATTCATATGGCTAAAGACCTGCCATTTACATAATCCCAAGACAGCCTCCCCAGCACAGCCATCTCCAACGTGTCCATTTTCCTCTCTCCTCATACTACACATCCCAGGCTCATTTTTATGCCCAATGTTAGAAGTTCTTAAAAAAGAAAAAAATAAAATAACTAAATGAAAAACTAGGAAATAAGGTATGTCTTTAAAAGATATCCCTAAACAATATATTTTTTCAAACAAGCTAGTAATTTTCAAAAAAAAAAAAAAAAAGAAGTTCTCTCAATTATTTTCCATAAAACATTGTTCCATTACCTTCTCCACATGATGTTGGCCAATTCTAGTCATGGTTGTGTTTCAAGACCTCACCATTGTTTACATGGTAAAATTGGTAAACATGGTAAAATTATGCATATAGTTAAAGCCAGTGCATAACATAGGACATCTTCTTTCTTCTCATTTCAAACTGTGTTTCCTACAAAACTTTTATTTATTTTGTTTGTTTGTTGTTTTGTTTTGTTTTGATACAAAGTCTTGCTCTGTCACCAGGCTGGAGTGCAGTGGGGCAAACTTGGCTCACTGCAGCCTCTGCTTCTTGGGTACAAGTGATTCTTCTGCCTCAGCCTCCTGAGTAGCTGGGACTATAGGTGCACGCCACCACACCTGGCTAATTTTGTACTTTTAGTGGAGGCTGGGTTTCACCATGATGGCCAGGATGGTCTTGATCTTTTCACCTCGTGATCCACCCGCCTTGGCTTCCCAAAGTGCTAGGATTACAGGCATGAGCCACTGCCCCTGGTCCTGTATTCTATTTTTCTTTGAGACAGAGTCTTGCTCTGTCACCCAGGTTGGAGTGCAATGGTGCGATCTTGGCTCACTGCAACCTCCACCTCCCAGATTCAAGCGATTCTCCTGCCTCAGCCTCCCGAGTAGCTGGGATTACAGACACCTGCCACTATGCCTGCTAATTTTTGTATTTTGAGTAGAGATGCGGTTTCCCCATGTTGACCAGGCTGGTCTTGAACTCCCAACCTCACGTGATCTGCCTACCTCAGCCTCCCAAAGTGCTGGGATTAAAATGTGAGCCCCTGTACCTGGTGAATACTTTTAAATAACAGCTTTATTGACATGTATTCACATATCACAATTGCCACCCCTTTATAGAATATTGTTCAGTAATTTTTAGTACATTTACAGAATTCTGCAAATACTGTCACTGTCTAATTCCAGAACATTTTTATCACCTGGGAAGGCAGTAGCACATGTTTTGGCAGCCATTCCCCATTGTCCCCTTTCTCCAGCCCCTGTCAACAACTGATTCCCTTTCTGGACTCAAATGGTCGGGATGGTTCATACAAAAGAATTCATGTCACATGTGGCCTTTGGTGTCTGGTTTCTTTTACAGCACGTGTTTTCAAGGCTTACCAACGTTGGAGCATGCATCAGTACGTCATCTCTTTTCATAACCCAAGAATATTTCATTGTCTGCTACAGCACATCTTGTTCTTCCATTCTTCCATGGGTGGACATTTGGGTTGTTTCCACCTTTTGCATATGATGAATAATTCTCCTATGAACATTTCCGTGCATGGATTAGTGAGGTTGTGTTTTCCTTTCTCCTGGATGTAGACCTGGTAGTGGAATTGCTAGATCATTGGTAACTCTATATTGGACTTTTCAAGGAACTGCCAACAAGGGAGGAGACCCCTCCTCCCGGCTTTGCTGGTGCAAATCAGCCTGGCTGCTTAGGTCTGTATCATTTGATACCTGCTTCATTTAGGTAAGCCTAGTATCTAGAGCACTAGCCTCTCTAACCTTAGTCAAGTTGACCAGTTCATATAATTGGCTGGAAATTTAGGCTCCTGGTCATTATTCTTAGAATTACTGGAACCTGAGATTCAGCTCCTTTGCAGTCTTCCCTCCACAGGCCTTCATCTACAGACTCTCAAATGTTCTATGCCTTGTCCTAAACTATTGGTTGGAGTCCAGCCTCTGAAGGCCTGAGCACCTGGAATCATGATTCCCCATCCTCCTGAGTTCACGGTTCATCAGTGTTTGGAAACCTCTGTCAGGGTCCTGGATATATAGGCTACATTGTCTTCTAGAATCACACTCGCCTGAACACTCCCCCTGTTCGCTATTTCCTCATCTCCATGGGACTCTGCAATACTGGACCCAGCATACACGCCTAGGGCCCAGCCTGCGGCTAGTCATGATGCTCCTGCCATAGTTCCGCCCACACACAGAAGGACCTAAATCACTCCTGTGTTCTCTGTTGATGGAAGAACAGAAAATATACTATGTGGGGCTCTCTCCTTTGTGTCTGTCTGATAGATGCTGTATTTGCTGGCAATGTAGTTAAGAATGGCTCTGGTCTGCACCAGCTTCATCCCGTCAATCTCAACCATTGGCACTTGTTGGAACAACAAACTCCCATCTTTGGAAAATAAAAAACAAAAAAGGCAGAGTGAAATTTCTATGAATCCCACCCTTTCCAGATGAAAGAGTGGTTGTGGAAATGACTAATGTATAAAATGAAAAATAATTATTGCCTGGTAACTGTTTAAATGAAATAGGAATTTGTTTTTAGCTTCTGGAAGTGCTTTTTCTTATCAAGCTTTCTTTTACCTTTTAACCTGTTATTTCATTTATATTTTTATTCCCCATCCAGCTACAAAATAGGTCCCTTGTATTGTCTGTGTTGATTTATCTTCATGATATCTTAGGAAGAAGTTGCGAGAGACTGAAACAGGGCCACCGGCCAGATGCCACTTAACACGGAAATTTCTCAAAGTAAGTCTGATGCTGTTGAAGACATTAAATACAGTTCTGAGAGAAGTTTCTAGGTAGGCCCTTTGTGTGCTCTTCAATACCCCCATTAGGCAGTGTGTGCAAGGCAGGCTCTGTGTTTCTTACCCCATGGCTGCTACCCTGGCTCATGTCCCTCCTCACCCTCTGACCCGGACTTCCAACCAATTCAACACTGCGTCATTATCTAAGTGTACAACATTGCAAAGATATCACTTTGTCAAACTTATAAGAGAAACAAATTCAAAATGAACCTATTTCAACTCCTTTTGTCTAAAACATGTCCTTGCGTGTCTTTGGATGGGGTGGGCTGTATGTGTTCCTGAGATGATGACCACAGCTCACTCATGGTGCCAAAAGCAGGAAAGCAAGAAAAGGGATCCTCAGGGTGCTGGAGATGGCTCTGCAGCAAATACAAATAGAAATCTGGCCCTTTTTAGCCTGGAAAGAGTTGCCAGACCTACTCTAGGAGCCCATCCTTTCCATTTTACGATTTTCTCCCTCTCCACCATCACCAGCTACACCCCTACACACGTAAGCATTCCCGGCTCTTCAAACTTCCCTGTGTACCTTCTACTAGATACCCTCCTCAGAGGCACTTAGAGACTTGATCTTACTATTTCTTAACTTTTCCAAATCTTATGCAGATTCCAGAAATTTCTCTTCAAACTGGAAGCAGAAACAGTAAATGGGCTCTTGTTAATTCATTCCATAGCACTGTAGACTTTTAACCTTGAATGGCTTCTGTCCGGTACATAATTGGGAAAATATAAGATTTCTGAGCTTGGTAGAGCACACAGAGGAGGCTGGTGGTGGCCATTTTGAAATCCACACTTGATCATCAAGAAAAGGGCATGGATCACAGCACATAGTCGCTCAATCTTCTAGTTCACTTTACTTCCACCTTGATCACTCCCATGTCCCTGATTAGGTCATGATTTGAGAGGGGATGTCACTGGAGTTAAAGGAACATGCAGTTCTTCTAATTATGGTGTTGTCATATCTTAGGAAAGCATGTGTCTGTGAGTGAGATCAGACCACAGCCTTTGTGTCCCCAGCATGGGTATGCCATGGGCCGATGGCCACCAAAGATTCCGCCACCAAGGGCCCTCTGCTGTAATTTACATCAGCTCAGTTTGTAGGAGCCCTGCTAAGGGTGAAATAGGTCATAGCTGTTGGACAGTTATAACTCTTGCTATTACAATTTCCCCTCCTGGAGTATATGGGACACAATAGAATAGAATTCTTAATTTTAGGAAGGAATGAAAGTCCCCACAGTAACATTATTTTTAATGAAAATCTCTGGCTTGTGACATGGCTGTGTGGGTTTAATATCACTGTTGTCATGTCCTGACTTCTTGACTTTGGACACATTGTTGAGTCTGTCTGTGTCTTAGTATCTAACCTATGAAGTGGGTATACTTATGGTACCTGTGTTATAGGTTGGTATGAAGATTAAATTACAAAGTCATGCAAAACACTCAGAAAAGTAGCAAGTGTATAATAAGTGCTCATTAAACATACACTATTAGGATTCTGAGAGATGGCTGCTCTTTTATATCATCCTTAAAAAAATTAAATCAATCTAATATTGATGAAAATAGACTGTACTGTTGATCTAGATCCAGTGATTTAAACTTTGAAATAAATCACACCTTGTCCTGAGAGCAGTCACGTTGGTTGGAATGGCAGCCAGCAATAAGGCTGTCTCAATCTGATCAGAAGCTCTGAGTGGATGCAGGTACTTAATACAAATATGAAAACCAGTTATTGCATAACAATGCAGTTGACTTAATAGGCAGAATCTATCAAAGTAAAAGTCAAAGTAGACACTTATCAAGATTTCCTGTATTTCACTGTTGATATGATCTGGTACCAATCTTGACTCTGCCTCAAAATAGCTGTGTGATCTGGGAATCATCACTTAACATCTTGAAGCCTAGTTTCCTCATGTGCAAAATGGGAATAGAACATTTTCTTAAACAGAATATTGTAATGTTTCAAAGTGCAAGATACAGGGCCTGACCCACATACATCAAGTAATAAACGGTAGTAGTGTTTGTAGTGGTTACTTACAGTTTAATGGAGTTCTTTATGGTGACAGGTCAGGAATGTGGGGGTTTCTAGCTTACTCCATGCAACAGAGTTTGCTATGGATCTATGATCACACAGGACCAGGATCTAGAGATCATGGCGGGGGGTGTGCTAGACATTAATAAAGTGTACAGTTCAGGAAAAATCTAAGGAAAGTTGTGTGATCCTGGCAGGAGGGTGACTGAGGTGGGGTGGGGTTGGCAAGTGAAATGTTCTTGTGAGGCTGAGGACTGGGTTGTGATTATCAACCTTAGGGCACTGAGACCCCAGAAGTCCGAGCAAGGGCTGCAGTCAGCCCTGCCCCCGCCTTCAAGTCAGGCTGGATGGAGACCAGGGAGCCTGGGTTCCTCCCAGCCTTGGCCCTCCCTCCCTCCTGCTGAACTCTTCCTACCCGGGCTCTGAACACATCCCAGAGCTGCAGAGCTGATGTCTGGGTAACAGTGAAACAGCGTATTCATTTGTACAAAGGAAACAACCTGCAATGGCAGTGTTTGGATTTCTTGTGTGCTTATTTCTTCATAGGATTGAGAAAGGCTGAGGCTAAAGTCTCAAGCTCACGCGAAGCAATGGAGAAAGTGCCGTCCCGAGGTTCAGGTCCACATTGGGCTGTGAGGCTGAAGGGGCGCGCTAGAAGTTCCCTTCACAGGACGCCACCTCGCCTGAAACCCTCCTTTTCGGCTGCTACCCGAGGGTCAAGATTTCCTGAGTTTGTCCATGACTTACCCCGGAGGAAAACCCTCAGGTAGGGACTCCGGTCTGGACTGGGAGGTGTTTTTCTCAGTGACACCTCTAGAGGGCAGCACTTAGCAGCGTCCCATAGACACCTCCCAGCATTTCCTGCTCAAACACTGGAGGATGACCTGGTAACACTGGGGAATGCTTGGGTGTTCTCCTGGAAGCTCCTGATTTTAATCACCTGTTTACTTGTCTCCATTCTTATAGATGTGTAGGCTACTCAAGAGCAGGAACGGAGTCTGTCTTGTTCACTGTCTACCCTCAAAACCTCACACAGCACCTGGCACTTAGTAGGTGCACAACAAAATAATCATTAAATTAATATACTCAGTCTTTAACAGGTTATTTGTTATAATCCACTGTCTTCCACCTCTCATATGTAGTGTGCATTTTAACTTTATATTTACTTTCTGGTATACATTTTATCCTCTTGCTATATAAATTTCTAACATGTATAAGAATAACACAAAAGTATCACTGCCTTCCTTGTATTCCTATCATAGAATCAGTAACTACCAACATTAGTGAAAAGAGTCAAACTTTGTGAAATATTTGAAGAGTTACTCTGAGCCAAATATGCATGTCGAATACCTGAGACACAGCCCTCAGGAGATTCTGAGAATGTGTGGTCAAGGTTGTGATGGTACAGCTTAATTTTGCACATTGTAGTGAGACATAAGTCATCAATCAAATATATATAGATGTACATTGGTTTGGTCTGAAAAGTGGGGACAATTGGAAGTGTGGGCTTCCAGGTTGTGTGTAGATTTAAAATTTATCTGATTGGCAACTGGTTGAAAAGGTTAAGTTACTATCTAACCACCTGGAATCAATAGAAAGGAATGTGTAATTTAGGATAATACGGGGTTGTAGAGAACAAAGTTCTCTACATCATGGAGATGAAGTCACTCAGCAGCAGGCTTCAGAGAAAATAGATTGTAAATATTTCTTATCAGACTAAAAATGTTTGTTCTGTTAGTAATTCCAAAAGAGAAGCGGTATAATGAAATTTGTCCAACCTCCCAACTTCCCATCATGGCCTGAATTCATTTTTCAGGTTAGCTTTGGAATGGTCTTGCTGAGAAGAGAGGTCCGTTCAGATGGTCAGAGTGAGGGAGGGGGCTTAGAATTTTATGTACGGCTTACACCAACTAAAGCCAATATGTTTTCATGTACATGCCCACCCACTTCCCCAATCTTGTAATAATGTGAGGAAAGCCCAAATATCATATGTTCCATCCTTAGATACTTCAAAGTGTTTCCCTAAAACATAAAAACTATGATTCCAGCAAACCAGTCTCAGATTCCAGCAAACCAGTCTCATGTGCCCATTGGTTAAATGTGACCATCCTTGCCATGCTAAGAGGTGAGACTCTGTGGTAATAATGCATGTACGGAAGTTAGTGGGAAGAGGAAGAATTCAAGAACTAATATTTATTGAAAACTTTCGACTGATCCTTCCTTCCCCAATGCTAGTCTCTTTCAATATGTTATATTTTGACGCCTCCTTAGAGTCCCATTAAATGTTTGTTATTATCTCCATTCTTTAGTTAGTGAAATGGAACATCAGAAAAGTTAAATGCAGTGTCCACTATCACACTCCATGTGGTGATGAACTTGAAAATCCACACCCAGGACGAAAACGAAGATAGGCCGGGAACCCACCCAGGTGAAGGCCCTGGGAATCCATGAAGTGGCTGGGAAACCAGAGGATGTCACTGACAAGGAGGACCGGCTCTTTGGCTGTTAGGCTGAATTTGATGAAAAGCAGAACGTAGGCCCAGGCTTGCTTAACTGTAGCTAGAAGAACTAAATTCTTTCAACAGACAGAAGACCCTAATTTCTTGCTCCTTTTGGTTTTCTATATTCTACCTCTTTGGGGTGCATTTTGTTTTATAACCTGGAAATACATGTATTGCCTCATCAACTTTGCAGGATAGAAAAGGAGATAGTATTTCTTCAGCATCAGTCACACACTGGCCATTCCTCCACATTTATCTTCATTTTATCCTACAAAAAAAAAACATTCACCTAAGTTGAATGTTATTATTATTATTCTCATTTTACAATTGGTGATACTGAGAATTTTAAGCAACTTGCCCAGAGTAAGTGGTGGATCTGGGATTCAAACCCATTGCTATACAAAACCAATGACTGAGCCTTATTTTCTAAGTTTGTGTTTCTCAAATATGCATGGTAATTTTTCAGTGAATTGTGAAATCCACATATTTTTTAAAGAAAATAGGAAACAATAAAAAATGCCAGTGAGCATGACATGCTGGAGAGTAAGTAATATTTCATGAGTTTTTAGTTTCAGTTACATGTATGTTATGTGTATGGATGTTTGCATGCATGCATACTCATTTGGCCATTGTAAATGGTTAGAGATGAATTCATTGTGGATCATCAAGGAAGTTTGATGGCCCTTGCTCTATCCCAGCCTGCTTGCGAGGTGGAACATAGCAGAGAACCAGAAAATGAAAACTGAGTGTACAGGGACAGGCCATAAATAATTGTATCATGAATGCGAGTGGAAACACACAGGACTCATTGAAAGCAGAAGTTCCAAGACTTAGAAACAGTGGCATTTTTTCTCCAAACCCCCAGCTGTGTTATAACATATTAAGATTCTTCTTGCAAAGTTTTGTGGTCGTCAAGGTTGATACATTGGTACAAAAATATACTTGTCCTTACCAACAGATGTATTTCTAAAAAAGCATGTATGACTTGAATTTAGACATTACTATCTGGAACTAAATAGTCTAACTTTTAGAAAGTAAATAATTCTTTGGAACATACTTAATCAACTCATCTGTCTTGTAATTAGAGACTTTGCACATTGCACTTTCCTCCCATTGGAAATGGAAATAGCGTGATTCAGCAGAAGGAAAGGGAGAATGAACCTCACAAAGAGTGGAGTGTGCTTCTTTAATTGTTATGGACTAGAGTTCACAGAGTGATTGAAATCACACAGTTACACCCTTAGCCATTACTGAGGATCATGTTTCAAAGGGAAATGAATTATTATCATCTCACATAACATTTTATCATAATGCTCTTGCTTATATGTAACGTATCACCTTCACAATATGAGGTTTCCAAAGGCCAGGCCAACACTGAGGCAAAGGTTACCATTGAGCTTCATTGGGTCAACAGAAAATGAGAACCAGAGAGGCTCAAAGATTTGCCGTGGGTCACACACACGTGCTCCTCATTCATGGTCAATACCTAGGGAGTGTGTCTACCTTCTGCAACAACCCAGGGAAATGGCTCCTAATAGCCTAATGAAAGATGAGCACACTGAGGTTCAGAGAGTTAAAGCGACTGGCCCACGCCGCACACTTGGTGAGTGTTGGGCCAGCCCAAACTCCTTCTGATTGCAGGTCCGGAGCTTTTCCACTTCACCCTGTAACCTGGCTCCACTTCTGTCTGAGAAATTGTTTCATATTTTCCCATTCAGACTCCATTAACCAACTAAAGATTGGAAAGGAAGGGTGAGAGGGGAACATCTGAATTTCGAGTTCCTTTCTGTTAGCAACTTTTCAGGAGCTTGATTGGAGAAAAAATAATAATAAAAATGTTTCTTTCTCTACTTTGACAACCTAAAAACTTGACTGAGTTGAGGAATAGTATAACTGTATTTTCCTCAACTGGAAAATGGGCTTGTTTTGAAAGGAATACAAATGGTGAAATTCCAGTAGTAAATTAGAGTTAATATACTCTTGATCCCTGGGTGGTCCTAATTACTGTTTCTTGTCAGAGAGAAGGGAGACTGAGATAAATCACAACTCCTGCCATTATGTAGTTCATAGATTCAGTAGGCTCTTTAAATCCTGAGCTCAAGTTTCTTCTTTCAAAATCAGGAGAGTTATATCTATTTTTGAGGGCTGTTGAGAAAGTTAAATGAGATATTGCATATAAAATTTATAATAAGAACTGAATAATGAGAGTGACCTCCTGCCCCCACTTCTTGGGATGTGGATGAGTCTCTCTGAACACACTGGGTAGCACATGAATCTCTTCTCTCTCTTTTAACTCTTTATCTCTTAACCCATCAAGCTCTGATAAAAATAAGATTTTATGTATATCTAGATTTCTTTTTGAATAAGGCATATCATAAGTCTGTTTTTTTAAAGCTCCTGTACAGAGGTTAATAATAGGCACCTGTAATCCCAGCACTTTGGGAGACAATGGTGAGAGGATCACTTGAGCCAGGAGCTTGAGTGCAGCATGAGCAACATAGAGAGACCATGTCTCTACAAAAATAACAAATTAGTCAGGTGTAATGGCATGCACCTGTGGTCCCAGCTACCCAGTAGACTGAGCTGGGAGGACTGATTGAGCCCAGGAGGTTGTGATTGCAGGGAGCCATGATTGCGCCACTCCCCTCCAGCCTGGGCCATGGAGCAAGACCCTGTCTCTAAAACAAAGCAAAACAAAGCTAGTTATATGCTGCAGTAATTATTTAGTTATTCTATCAGGAATTCTGAGTTTTAACACTTGAGAAGTCATGTAGTCTACAGTTTCCAAACCAGAAAATATTTTCTCCCATAGCACAGAGGACATTCAGCAATATCTGGAGTGATTTTTGGTTGTCACATCAGGACAGAAGGTGCTGGGTAGTGCTTCAACATAGGTAGGTGGAGGCCGGTGATGCCTTGGAACATCCTATCGTGAACAGGACAGCCCCTGCACCCACAGAATTACCCAGCTCAAGGCGTGCCAAGGGTAAGATGAGGGACTTTTCCTTAGCCATTTTCAAGGTTTGCTGTGAGTTGGTTGAACCCTAGGTAGAGAATGTGACTTGTCATCTAGCTAATTAGTGGGAAAGACTGAATCAGATTCTGGTTTTCCTGACATTCAGAAATCGATTTATTCCTATTATAAATTAACCTTAATTTTGAATTTTCACAGCTATAAAGTATTATAGTTACTTATGTACACATTGTGTCCCCACTAAATTGTGAGGTTCCCAAAGAGCAGAGAGGTCTCATAGTATGTTTTAGCACAGTGCATTGCACTGGGTTATGCCTCAATCCTGATTATCAGACTCAATTTTCTACAATTCAACAGAATTAATAAAGATATGCGTGTGGCTTACTGAGTAGACCCAGAAGGACTAAGGAAGAAGGAATTTGGAGAGCAAGGCTATCAGGCAAGTGTTTAATTGGGCAAAGGAGAAGGATTAACAGGTAATTGTTGAATCGGGAATGTGAAAATTCACAAGAAGGACATTATTGTTTTTAATTTTGTTAGTCCTTAATCTAAGTCATCTTGCTTTATAGAACTAAAAGTTCTAAAGACTTATATTCACCTGTAAGTTCTAGAAAATTGCTCTCAAAGATTCTACCTGCCGTTTGGAGCATAACCACCTTAAAGAAATATTGAAAAGCCAATGGCATCAACACTTGACAACAAATCACAAAGCACTTCCCGAAGGAAGCATTAATGTGTGAAACCATCAAGTTGTAAATTAGAATTCTGTTTGGCAAGTATTGGTGGCTCTTTTCTCAGCAAGAAATGGAGATTTGGAGAAGCAACTGCAGACGTGGGAGTGTCCAGTTGTATGCCGCTTTTACCAGTCACTGGGAATTCCTAACTCTGTAATCTTGCCAAATGTAAGTTCACAATAATTGTGTGTTGATTACTTGTCTAGAGAATGTAACTTTAGCATAAACACCTACCTTTCCTCTGGCGATGATCATATTCTCAGATTGCCTACAATGACATCATCACTATTTTTTCCCCTCATGGCATTAATTTTTCTACTATCATTAAATTAGCTTTCTAAATTCTTCATTTTTGCATTTCTTTAACGATTGTGAGAGTTGTCAGAGTCAAAAGGAGTCAAAATGTTAGGAAAACTCTGACAAACAGAGCTGAAAAAGGCCATGAAGAGAATGTTCTTACTCTTTTGTATCTGATAACAAAACAAACTAGAAAAAACACAACCTTGAACGAAGGCCATTGCAATCTTTTTTTTTTTTTTTTTTTGAGACGGAGTCTCGCTCTGTCACCCAGGCTGGAGTGCTGTGGCTGGATCTCAGCTCACTGCAAGCTCCGCCTCCCGGGTTTACGCCATTCTCCTGCCTCAGCCTCCCGGGTAGCTGGGACTACAGGCGCCCGCGACGTCGCCCGGCTAGTTTTTTGTAGTTTTTTTTTTAGTAGAGACGGGGTTTCACCGTGTTAGCCAGGATGATCTCGATCTCCTGACCTTGTGATCCGCCCGTCTCTGTTAGGACACTTGCCCATCAACTGCCTGTTTAAACTTGGCCTGGCATTACCCTTGTTATTGATGTTTGTAGTGAATGATAAATATTTCAAAATGTTTATTTAATCCTATTTTTTTTCCTATAAAAACATTTGTCTTTCTTAACTTCTCTGAATACATGCATAGTTTACTATGATAAACATATACCCATTACAATGCTTAATTCTGAAATAAATATCTTTTATTTGAAAGGGTCTCTGTTTATTATTTAAGTTGAAACAATGTATCCAAAATCAGGTGAATGCAGAACTTTTAAACTGTCGTCCAAGCGTACAGAGAAAGCATTAAAATGAGTATAAAACAGGTTTTTCTTGTGCCAAGGACACATTTTAAAGTATTTTTTAGTGAGCTAGATGGGAGAACATGTGTACTATAGGGAGATTTCTAAGATCAGTATTTACTTTGTTAAAGTGGCTCACTTAAAGTGAGCCTTGTGGCTCAACAACTTACTCTGAGGTCCTAATGTGGTTTATAAACTACATGTTCATTTCAATAGCTCCCTCCCACTGAAAGGAATAGAGTCAAGTGAAAAACCGCCACTCCCACACATTTCAGGGCCACAGGACTGCCTACTACATTCTGAGAAAAATGGCAAGTCATCCTCTTATCAAAAGGTAACTGGTTAATATGTTCCTTTTCAAGGTTGGCAATAAAAGTCTAACCAAAAATTTCAGCAGGTTTTGCTCTCTGTACAGTAGGTCAGTAGAAACTGGCTTTCTGACGACACTCACTTTTAATGACTTGGATGTAAGGACTAAGGCAGATGAGAAATCTCTGCTGGGAGCATAGCTGGGAGGGGATGTCTCTGAAGGGCAGGCTGATGGCCCGCTGGAAGGCTTCTCTTACTGGGTTGCCACATAAAATACAGGGCACCCAGGTAAATGTGAATCCAGGCAAACGATCAGTCATTTTTAGTATAAATATGTTTATACTAAAACTGTAGGAAACATGTTTGTACTAAAAAAGTATTGATTGTTTATCTAAAAATTCACATTTACTTGGGTGTCCTGTATCTTATCCACCAAATCTGGCCGCCCTATTTTTATGTTGTTTCCTCTCTGCATTGCTCAAGTCACCCTTCCCGGCCTCTGGGCCTTTGCACATGGTATTTGTCCTGACTGGAATACTCTACTTTCAGCTCCTACTGTATTTTCTCTATTGTGTCTTTCCCTCCATTAATTTGACAAGGTGTATTCAATATCAGATTTCCCCTTAGACCTTGAGTTTCTGAGAGCAGAGCCTTCTTCTTATTTGAGTCCAGTCCTCATTGTCTGGGACAAAACCTGGACATTGTAGGAACTCCTAAAATAAGATAGTTTTAAAATTTACATGGAAAAATTCTAGCAAATACAAAA
>NW_022330337.1:0-17145 GCF_002776525.5 Piliocolobus tephrosceles | reverse complement strand
TTTTGTATTTGCTAGAATTTTTCCATGTAAATTTTAAAACTATCTTATTTTAGGAGTTCCTACAATGTCCAGGTTTTGTCCCAGACAATGAGGACTGGACTCAAATAAGAAGAAGGCTCTGCTCTCAGAAACTCAAGGTCTAAGGGGAAATCTGATATTGAATACACCTTGTCAAATTAATGGAGGGAAAGACACAATAGAGAAAATACAGTAGGAGCTGAAAGTAGAGTATTCCAGTCAGGACAAATACCATGTGCAAAGGCCCAGAGGCCGGGAAGGGTGACTTGAGCAATGCAGAGAGGAAACAACATAAAAATAGGGCGGCCAGATTTGGTGGATAAGATACAGGACACCCAAGTAAATGTGAATTTTTAGATAAACAATCAATACTTTTTTAGTACAAACATGTTTCCTACAGTTTTAGTATAAACATATTTATACTAAAAATGACTGATCGTTTGCCTGGATTCACATTTACCTGGGTGCCCTGTATTTTATGTGGCAACCCAGTAAGAGAAGCCTTCCAGCGGGCCATCAGCCTGCCCTTCAGAGACATCCCCTCCCAGCTATGCTCCCAGCAGAGATTTCTCATCTGCCTTAGTCCTTACATCCAAGTCATTAAAAGTGAGTGTCGTCAGAAAGCCAGTTTCTACTGACCTACTGTACAGAGAGCAAAACCTGCTGAAATTTTTGGTTAGACTTTTATTGCCAACCTTGAAAAGGAACATATTAACCAGTTACCTTTTGATAAGAGGATGACTTGCCATTTTTCTCAGAATGTAGTAGGCAGTCCTGTGGCCCTGAAATGTGTGGGAGTGGCGGTTTTTCACTTGACTCTATTCCTTTCAGTGGGAGGGAGCTATTGAAATGAACATGTAGTTTATAAACCACATTAGGACCTCAGAGTAAGTTGTTGAGCCACAAGGCTCACTTTAAGTGAGCCACTTTAACAAAGTAAATACTGATCTTAGAAATCTCCCTATAGTACACATGTTCTCCCATCTAGCTCACTAAAAAATACTTTAAAATGTGTCCTTGGCACAAGAAAAACCTGTTTTATACTCATTTTAATGCTTTCTCTGTACGCTTGGACGACAGTTTAAAAGTTCTGCATTCACCTGATTTTGGATACATTGTTTCAACTTAAATAATAAACAGAGACCCTTTCAAATAAAAGATATTTATTTCAGAATTAAGCATTGTAATGGGTATATGTTTATCATAGTAAACTATGCATGTATTCAGAGAAGTTAAGAAAGACAAATGTTTTTATAGGAAAAAAAATAGGATTAAATAAACATTTTGAAATATTTATCATTCACTACAAACATCAATAACAAGGGTAATGCCAGGCCAAGTTTAAACAGGCAGTTGATGGGCAAGTGTCCTAACAGAGACGGGCGGATCACAAGGTCAGGAGATCGAGATCATCCTGGCTAACACGGTGAAACCCCGTCTCTACTAAAAAAAAAACTACAAAAAACTAGCCGGGCGACGTCGCGGGCGCCTGTAGTCCCAGCTACCCGGGAGGCTGAGGCAGGAGAATGGCGTAAACCCGGGAGGCGGAGCTTGCAGTGAGCTGAGATCCAGCCACAGCACTCCAGCCTGGGTGACAGAGCGAGACTCCGTCTCAAAAAAAAAAAAAAAAAAAGATTGCAATGGCCTTCGTTCAAGGTTGTGTTTTTTCTAGTTTGTTTTGTTATCAGATACAAAAGAGTAAGAACATTCTCTTCATGGCCTTTTTCAGCTCTGTTTGTCAGAGTTTTCCTAACATTTTGACTCCTTTTGACTCTGACAACTCTCACAATCGTTAAAGAAATGCAAAAATGAAGAATTTAGAAAGCTAATTTAATGATAGTAGAAAAATTAATGCCATGAGGGGAAAAAATAGTGATGATGTCATTGTAGGCAATCTGAGAATATGATCATCGCCAGAGGAAAGGTAGGTGTTTATGCTAAAGTTACATTCTCTAGACAAGTAATCAACACACAATTATTGTGAACTTACATTTGGCAAGATTACAGAGTTAGGAATTCCCAGTGACTGGTAAAAGCGGCATACAACTGGACACTCCCACGTCTGCAGTTGCTTCTCCAAATCTCCATTTCTTGCTGAGAAAAGAGCCACCAATACTTGCCAAACAGAATTCTAATTTACAACTTGATGGTTTCACACATTAATGCTTCCTTCGGGAAGTGCTTTGTGATTTGTTGTCAAGTGTTGATGCCATTGGCTTTTCAATATTTCTTTAAGGTGGTTATGCTCCAAACGGCAGGTAGAATCTTTGAGAGCAATTTTCTAGAACTTACAGGTGAATATAAGTCTTTAGAACTTTTAGTTCTATAAAGCAAGATGACTTAGATTAAGGACTAACAAAATTAAAAACAATAATGTCCTTCTTGTGAATTTTCACATTCCCGATTCAACAATTACCTGTTAATCCTTCTCCTTTGCCCAATTAAACACTTGCCTGATAGCCTTGCTCTCCAAATTCCTTCTTCCTTAGTCCTTCTGGGTCTACTCAGTAAGCCACACGCATATCTTTATTAATTCTGTTGAATTGTAGAAAATTGAGTCTGATAATCAGGATTGAGGCATAACCCAGTGCAATGCACTGTGCTAAAACATACTATGAGACCTCTCTGCTCTTTGGGAACCTCACAATTTAGTGGGGACACAATGTGTACATAAGTAACTATAATACTTTATAGCTGTGAAAATTCAAAATTAAGGTTAATTTATAATAGGAATAAATCGATTTCTGAATGTCAGGAAAACCAGAATCTGATTCAGTCTTTCCCACTAATTAGCTAGATGACAAGTCACATTCTCTACCTAGGGTTCAACCAACTCACAGCAAACCTTGAAAATGGCTAAGGAAAAGTCCCTCATCTTACCCTTGGCACGCCTTGAGCTGGGTAATTCTGTGGGTGCAGGGGCTGTCCTGTTCACGATAGGATGTTCCAAGGCATCACCGGCCTCCACCTACCTATGTTGAAGCACTACCCAGCACCTTCTGTCCTGATGTGACAACCAAAAATCACTCCAGATATTGCTGAATGTCCTCTGTGCTATGGGAGAAAATATTTTCTGGTTTGGAAACTGTAGACTACATGACTTCTCAAGTGTTAAAACTCAGAATTCCTGATAGAATAACTAAATAATTACTGCAGCATATAACTAGCTTTGTTTTGCTTTGTTTTAGAGACAGGGTCTTGCTCCATGGCCCAGGCTGGAGGGGAGTGGCGCAATCATGGCTCCCTGCAATCACAACCTCCTGGGCTCAATCAGTCCTCCCAGCTCAGTCTACTGGGTAGCTGGGACCACAGGTGCATGCCATTACACCTGACTAATTTGTTATTTTTGTAGAGACATGGTCTCTCTATGTTGCTCATGCTGCACTCAAGCTCCTGGCTCAAGTGATCCTCTCACCATTGTCTCCCAAAGTGCTGGGATTACAGGTGCCTATTATTAACCTCTGTACAGGAGCTTTAAAAAAACAGACTTATGATATGCCTTATTCAAAAAGAAATCTAGATATACATAAAATCTTATTTTTATCAGAGCTTGATGGGTTAAGAGATAAAGAGTTAAAAGAGAGAGAAGAGATTCATGTGCTACCCAGTGTGTTCAGAGAGACTCATCCACATCCCAAGAAGTGGGGGCAGGAGGTCACTCTCATTATTCAGTTCTTATTATAAATTTTATATGCAATATCTCATTTAACTTTCTCAACAGCCCTCAAAAATAGATATAACTCTCCTGATTTTGAAAGAAGAAACTTGAGCTCAGGATTTAAAGAGCCTACTGAATCTATGAACTACATAATGGCAGGAGTTGTGATTTATCTCAGTCTCCCTTCTCTCTGACAAGAAACAGTAATTAGGACCACCCAGGGATCAAGAGTATATTAACTCTAATTTACTACTGGAATTTCACCATTTGTATTCCTTTCAAAACAAGCCCATTTTCCAGTTGAGGAAAATACAGTTATACTATTCCTCAACTCAGTCAAGTTTTTAGGTTGTCAAAGTAGAGAAAGAAACATTTTTATTATTATTTTTTCTCCAATCAAGCTCCTGAAAAGTTGCTAACAGAAAGGAACTCGAAATTCAGATGTTCCCCTCTCACCCTTCCTTTCCAATCTTTAGTTGGTTAATGGAGTCTGAATGGGAAAATATGAAACAATTTCTCAGACAGAAGTGGAGCCAGGTTACAGGGTGAAGTGGAAAAGCTCCGGACCTGCAATCAGAAGGAGTTTGGGCTGGCCCAACACTCACCAAGTGTGCGGCGTGGGCCAGTCGCTTTAACTCTCTGAACCTCAGTGTGCTCATCTTTCATTAGGCTATTAGGAGCCATTTCCCTGGGTTGTTGCAGAAGGTAGACACACTCCCTAGGTATTGACCATGAATGAGGAGCACGTGTGTGTGACCCACGGCAAATCTTTGAGCCTCTCTGGTTCTCATTTTCTGTTGACCCAATGAAGCTCAATGGTAACCTTTGCCTCAGTGTTGGCCTGGCCTTTGGAAACCTCATATTGTGAAGGTGATACGTTACATATAAGCAAGAGCATTATGATAAAATGTTATGTGAGATGATAATAATTCATTTCCCTTTGAAACATGATCCTCAGTAATGGCTAAGGGTGTAACTGTGTGATTTCAATCACTCTGTGAACTCTAGTCCATAACAATTAAAGAAGCACACTCCACTCTTTGTGAGGTTCATTCTCCCTTTCCTTCTGCTGAATCACGCTATTTCCATTTCCAATGGGAGGAAAGTGCAATGTGCAAAGTCTCTAATTACAAGACAGATGAGTTGATTAAGTATGTTCCAAAGAATTATTTACTTTCTAAAAGTTAGACTATTTAGTTCCAGATAGTAATGTCTAAATTCAAGTCATACATGCTTTTTTAGAAATACATCTGTTGGTAAGGACAAGTATATTTTTGTACCAATGTATCAACCTTGACGACCACAAAACTTTGCAAGAAGAATCTTAATATGTTATAACACAGCTGGGGGTTTGGAGAAAAAATGCCACTGTTTCTAAGTCTTGGAACTTCTGCTTTCAATGAGTCCTGTGTGTTTCCACTCGCATTCATGATACAATTATTTATGGCCTGTCCCTGTACACTCAGTTTTCATTTTCTGGTTCTCTGCTATGTTCCACCTCGCAAGCAGGCTGGGATAGAGCAAGGGCCATCAAACTTCCTTGATGATCCACAATGAATTCATCTCTAACCATTTACAATGGCCAAATGAGTATGCATGCATGCAAACATCCATACACATAACATACATGTAACTGAAACTAAAAACTCATGAAATATTACTTACTCTCCAGCATGTCATGCTCACTGGCATTTTTTATTGTTTCCTATTTTCTTTAAAAAATATGTGGATTTCACAATTCACTGAAAAATTACCATGCATATTTGAGAAACACAAACTTAGAAAATAAGGCTCAGTCATTGGTTTTGTATAGCAATGGGTTTGAATCCCAGATCCACCACTTACTCTGGGCAAGTTGCTTAAAATTCTCAGTATCACCAATTGTAAAATGAGAATAATAATAATAACATTCAACTTAGGTGAATGTTTTTTTTTTGTAGGATAAAATGAAGATAAATGTGGAGGAATGGCCAGTGTGTGACTGATGCTGAAGAAATACTATCTCCTTTTCTATCCTGCAAAGTTGATGAGGCAATACATGTATTTCCAGGTTATAAAACAAAATGCACCCCAAAGAGGTAGAATATAGAAAACCAAAAGGAGCAAGAAATTAGGGTCTTCTGTCTGTTGAAAGAATTTAGTTCTTCTAGCTACAGTTAAGCAAGCCTGGGCCTACGTTCTGCTTTTCATCAAATTCAGCCTAACAGCCAAAGAGCCGGTCCTCCTTGTCAGTGACATCCTCTGGTTTCCCAGCCACTTCATGGATTCCCAGGGCCTTCACCTGGGTGGGTTCCCGGCCTATCTTCGTTTTCGTCCTGGGTGTGGATTTTCAAGTTCATCACCACATGGAGTGTGATAGTGGACACTGCATTTAACTTTTCTGATGTTCCATTTCACTAACTAAAGAATGGAGATAATAACAAACATTTAATGGGACTCTAAGGAGGCGTCAAAATATAACATATTGAAAGAGACTAGCATTGGGGAAGGAAGGATCAGTCGAAAGTTTTCAATAAATATTAGTTCTTGAATTCTTCCTCTTCCCACTAACTTCCGTACATGCATTATTACCACAGAGTCTCACCTCTTAGCATGGCAAGGATGGTCACATTTAACCAATGGGCACATGAGACTGGTTTGCTGGAATCTGAGACTGGTTTGCTGGAATCATAGTTTTTATGTTTTAGGGAAACACTTTGAAGTATCTAAGGATGGAACATATGATATTTGGGCTTTCCTCACATTATTACAAGATTGGGGAAGTGGGTGGGCATGTACATGAAAACATATTGGCTTTAGTTGGTGTAAGCCGTACATAAAATTCTAAGCCCCCTCCCTCACTCTGACCATCTGAACGGACCTCTCTTCTCAGCAAGACCATTCCAAAGCTAACCTGAAAAATGAATTCAGGCCATGATGGGAAGTTGGGAGGTTGGACAAATTTCATTATACCGCTTCTCTTTTGGAATTACTAACAGAACAAACATTTTTAGTCTGATAAGAAATATTTACAATCTATTTTCTCTGAAGCCTGCTGCTGAGTGACTTCATCTCCATGATGTAGAGAACTTTGTTCTCTACAACCCCGTATTATCCTAAATTACACATTCCTTTCTATTGATTCCAGGTGGTTAGATAGTAACTTAACCTTTTCAACCAGTTGCCAATCAGATAAATTTTAAATCTACACACAACCTGGAAGCCCACACTTCCAATTGTCCCCACTTTTCAGACCAAACCAATGTACATCTATATATATTTGATTGATGACTTATGTCTCACTACAATGTGCAAAATTAAGCTGTACCATCACAACCTTGACCACACATTCTCAGAATCTCCTGAGGGCTGTGTCTCAGGTATTCGACATGCATATTTGGCTCAGAGTAACTCTTCAAATATTTCACAAAGTTTGACTCTTTTCACTAATGTTGGTAGTTACTGATTCTATGATAGGAATACAAGGAAGGCAGTGATACTTTTGTGTTATTCTTATACATGTTAGAAATTTATATAGCAAGAGGATAAAATGTATACCAGAAAGTAAATATAAAGTTAAAATGCACACTACATATGAGAGGTGGAAGACAGTGGATTATAACAAATAACCTGTTAAAGACTGAGTATATTAATTTAATGATTATTTTGTTGTGCACCTACTAAGTGCCAGGTGCTGTGTGAGGTTTTGAGGGTAGACAGTGAACAAGACAGACTCCGTTCCTGCTCTTGAGTAGCCTACACATCTATAAGAATGGAGACAAGTAAACAGGTGATTAAAATCAGGAGCTTCCAGGAGAACACCCAAGCATTCCCCAGTGTTACCAGGTCATCCTCCAGTGTTTGAGCAGGAAATGCTGGGAGGTGTCTATGGGACGCTGCTAAGTGCTGCCCTCTAGAGGTGTCACTGAGAAAAACACCTCCCAGTCCAGACCGGAGTCCCTACCTGAGGGTTTTCCTCCGGGGTAAGTCATGGACAAACTCAGGAAATCTTGACCCTCGGGTAGCAGCCGAAAAGGAGGGTTTCAGGCGAGGTGGCGTCCTGTGAAGGGAACTTCTAGCGCGCCCCTTCAGCCTCACAGCCCAATGTGGACCTGAACCTCGGGACGGCACTTTCTCCATTGCTTCGCGTGAGCTTGAGACTTTAGCCTCAGCCTTTCTCAATCCTATGAAGAAATAAGCACACAAGAAATCCAAACACTGCCATTGCAGGTTGTTTCCTTTGTACAAATGAATACGCTGTTTCACTGTTACCCAGACATCAGCTCTGCAGCTCTGGGATGTGTTCAGAGCCCGGGTAGGAAGAGTTCAGCAGGAGGGAGGGAGGGCCAAGGCTGGGAGGAACCCAGGCTCCCTGGTCTCCATCCAGCCTGACTTGAAGGCGGGGGCAGGGCTGACTGCAGCCCTTGCTCGGACTTCTGGGGTCTCAGTGCCCTAAGGTTGATAATCACAACCCAGTCCTCAGCCTCACAAGAACATTTCACTTGCCAACCCCACCCCACCTCAGTCACCCTCCTGCCAGGATCACACAACTTTCCTTAGATTTTTCCTGAACTGTACACTTTATTAATGTCTAGCACACCCCCCGCCATGATCTCTAGATCCTGGTCCTGTGTGATCATAGATCCATAGCAAACTCTGTTGCATGGAGTAAGCTAGAAACCCCCACATTCCTGACCTGTCACCATAAAGAACTCCATTAAACTGTAAGTAACCACTACAAACACTACTACCGTTTATTACTTGATGTATGTGGGTCAGGCCCTGTATCTTGCACTTTGAAACATTACAATATTCTGTTTAAGAAAATGTTCTATTCCCATTTTGCACATGAGGAAACTAGGCTTCAAGATGTTAAGTGATGATTCCCAGATCACACAGCTATTTTGAGGCAGAGTCAAGATTGGTACCAGATCATATCAACAGTGAAATACAGGAAATCTTGATAAGTGTCTACTTTGACTTTTACTTTGATAGATTCTGCCTATTAAGTCAACTGCATTGTTATGCAATAACTGGTTTTCATATTTGTATTAAGTACCTGCATCCACTCAGAGCTTCTGATCAGATTGAGACAGCCTTATTGCTGGCTGCCATTCCAACCAACGTGACTGCTCTCAGGACAAGGTGTGATTTATTTCAAAGTTTAAATCACTGGATCTAGATCAACAGTACAGTCTATTTTCATCAATATTAGATTGATTTAATTTTTTTAAGGATGATATAAAAGAGCAGCCATCTCTCAGAATCCTAATAGTGTATGTTTAATGAGCACTTATTATACACTTGCTACTTTTCTGAGTGTTTTGCATGACTTTGTAATTTAATCTTCATACCAACCTATAACACAGGTACCATAAGTATACCCACTTCATAGGTTAGATACTAAGACACAGACAGACTCAACAATGTGTCCAAAGTCAAGAAGTCAGGACATGACAACAGTGATATTAAACCCACACAGCCATGTCACAAGCCAGAGATTTTCATTAAAAATAATGTTACTGTGGGGACTTTCATTCCTTCCTAAAATTAAGAATTCTATTCTATTGTGTCCCATATACTCCAGGAGGGGAAATTGTAATAGCAAGAGTTATAACTGTCCAACAGCTATGACCTATTTCACCCTTAGCAGGGCTCCTACAAACTGAGCTGATGTAAATTACAGCAGAGGGCCCTTGGTGGCGGAATCTTTGGTGGCCATCGGCCCATGGCATACCCATGCTGGGGACACAAAGGCTGTGGTCTGATCTCACTCACAGACACATGCTTTCCTAAGATATGACAACACCATAATTAGAAGAACTGCATGTTCCTTTAACTCCAGTGACATCCCCTCTCAAATCATGACCTAATCAGGGACATGGGAGTGATCAAGGTGGAAGTAAAGTGAACTAGAAGATTGAGCGACTATGTGCTGTGATCCATGCCCTTTTCTTGATGATCAAGTGTGGATTTCAAAATGGCCACCACCAGCCTCCTCTGTGTGCTCTACCAAGCTCAGAAATCTTATATTTTCCCAATTATGTACCGGACAGAAGCCATTCAAGGTTAAAAGTCTACAGTGCTATGGAATGAATTAACAAGAGCCCATTTACTGTTTCTGCTTCCAGTTTGAAGAGAAATTTCTGGAATCTGCATAAGATTTGGAAAAGTTAAGAAATAGTAAGATCAAGTCTCTAAGTGCCTCTGAGGAGGGTATCTAGTAGAAGGTACACAGGGAAGTTTGAAGAGCCGGGAATGCTTACGTGTGTAGGGGTGTAGCTGGTGATGGTGGAGAGGGAGAAAATCGTAAAATGGAAAGGATGGGCTCCTAGAGTAGGTCTGGCAACTCTTTCCAGGCTAAAAAGGGCCAGATTTCTATTTGTATTTGCTGCAGAGCCATCTCCAGCACCCTGAGGATCCCTTTTCTTGCTTTCCTGCTTTTGGCACCATGAGTGAGCTGTGGTCATCATCTCAGGAACACATACAGCCCACCCCATCCAAAGACACGCAAGGACATGTTTTAGACAAAAGGAGTTGAAATAGGTTCATTTTGAATTTGTTTCTCTTATAAGTTTGACAAAGTGATATCTTTGCAATGTTGTACACTTAGATAATGACGCAGTGTTGAATTGGTTGGAAGTCCGGGTCAGAGGGTGAGGAGGGACATGAGCCAGGGTAGCAGCCATGGGGTAAGAAACACAGAGCCTGCCTTGCACACACTGCCTAATGGGGGTATTGAAGAGCACACAAAGGGCCTACCTAGAAACTTCTCTCAGAACTGTATTTAATGTCTTCAACAGCATCAGACTTACTTTGAGAAATTTCCGTGTTAAGTGGCATCTGGCCGGTGGCCCTGTTTCAGTCTCTCGCAACTTCTTCCTAAGATATCATGAAGATAAATCAACACAGACAATACAAGGGACCTATTTTGTAGCTGGATGGGGAATAAAAATATAAATGAAATAACAGGTTAAAAGGTAAAAGAAAGCTTGATAAGAAAAAGCACTTCCAGAAGCTAAAAACAAATTCCTATTTCATTTAAACAGTTACCAGGCAATAATTATTTTTCATTTTATACATTAGTCATTTCCACAACCACTCTTTCATCTGGAAAGGGTGGGATTCATAGAAATTTCACTCTGCCTTTTTTGTTTTTTATTTTCCAAAGATGGGAGTTTGTTGTTCCAACAAGTGCCAATGGTTGAGATTGACGGGATGAAGCTGGTGCAGACCAGAGCCATTCTTAACTACATTGCCAGCAAATACAGCATCTATCAGACAGACACAAAGGAGAGAGCCCCACATAGTATATTTTCTGTTCTTCCATCAACAGAGAACACAGGAGTGATTTAGGTCCTTCTGTGTGTGGGCGGAACTATGGCAGGAGCATCATGACTAGCCGCAGGCTGGGCCCTAGGCGTGTATGCTGGGTCCAGTATTGCAGAGTCCCATGGAGATGAGGAAATAGCGAACAGGGGGAGTGTTCAGGCGAGTGTGATTCTAGAAGACAATGTAGCCTATATATCCAGGACCCTGACAGAGGTTTCCAAACACTGATGAACCGTGAACTCAGGAGGATGGGGAATCATGATTCCAGGTGCTCAGGCCTTCAGAGGCTGGACTCCAACCAATAGTTTAGGACAAGGCATAGAACATTTGAGAGTCTGTAGATGAAGGCCTGTGGAGGGAAGACTGCAAAGGAGCTGAATCTCAGGTTCCAGTAATTCTAAGAATAATGACCAGGAGCCTAAATTTCCAGCCAATTATATGAACTGGTCAACTTGACTAAGGTTAGAGAGGCTAGTGCTCTAGATACTAGGCTTACCTAAATGAAGCAGGTATCAAATGATACAGACCTAAGCAGCCAGGCTGATTTGCACCAGCAAAGCCGGGAGGAGGGGTCTCCTCCCTTGTTGGCAGTTCCTTGAAAAGTCCAATATAGAGTTACCAATGATCTAGCAATTCCACTACCAGGTCTACATCCAGGAGAAAGGAAAACACAACCTCACTAATCCATGCACGGAAATGTTCATAGGAGAATTATTCATCATATGCAAAAGGTGGAAACAACCCAAATGTCCACCCATGGAAGAATGGAAGAACAAGATGTGCTGTAGCAGACAATGAAATATTCTTGGGTTATGAAAAGAGATGACGTACTGATGCATGCTCCAACGTTGGTAAGCCTTGAAAACACGTGCTGTAAAAGAAACCAGACACCAAAGGCCACATGTGACATGAATTCTTTTGTATGAACCATCCCGACCATTTGAGTCCAGAAAGGGAATCAGTTGTTGACAGGGGCTGGAGAAAGGGGACAATGGGGAATGGCTGCCAAAACATGTGCTACTGCCTTCCCAGGTGATAAAAATGTTCTGGAATTAGACAGTGACAGTATTTGCAGAATTCTGTAAATGTACTAAAAATTACTGAACAATATTCTATAAAGGGGTGGCAATTGTGATATGTGAATACATGTCAATAAAGCTGTTATTTAAAAGTATTCACCAGGTACAGGGGCTCACATTTTAATCCCAGCACTTTGGGAGGCTGAGGTAGGCAGATCACGTGAGGTTGGGAGTTCAAGACCAGCCTGGTCAACATGGGGAAACCGCATCTCTACTCAAAATACAAAAATTAGCAGGCATAGTGGCAGGTGTCTGTAATCCCAGCTACTCGGGAGGCTGAGGCAGGAGAATCGCTTGAATCTGGGAGGTGGAGGTTGCAGTGAGCCAAGATCGCACCATTGCACTCCAACCTGGGTGACAGAGCAAGACTCTGTCTCAAAGAAAAATAGAATACAGGACCAGGGGCAGTGGCTCATGCCTGTAATCCTAGCACTTTGGGAAGCCAAGGCGGGTGGATCACGAGGTGAAAAGATCAAGACCATCCTGGCCATCATGGTGAAACCCAGCCTCCACTAAAAGTACAAAATTAGCCAGGTGTGGTGGCGTGCACCTATAGTCCCAGCTACTCAGGAGGCTGAGGCAGAAGAATCACTTGTACCCAAGAAGCAGAGGCTGCAGTGAGCCAAGTTTGCCCCACTGCACTCCAGCCTGGTGACAGAGCAAGACTTTGTATCAAAACAAAACAAAACAACAAACAAACAAAATAAATAAAAGTTTTGTAGGAAACACAGTTTGAAATGAGAAGAAAGAAGATGTCCTATGTTATGCACTGGCTTTAACTATATGCATAATTTTACCATGTTTACCAATTTTACCATGTAAACAATGGTGAGGTCTTGAAACACAACCATGACTAGAATTGGCCAACATCATGTGGAGAAGGTAATGGAACAATGTTTTATGGAAAATAATTGAGAGAACTTCTTTTTTTTTTTTTTTTTGAAAATTACTAGCTTGTTTGAAAAAATATATTGTTTAGGGATATCTTTTAAAGACATACCTTATTTCCTAGTTTTTCATTTAGTTATTTTATTTTTTTCTTTTTTAAGAACTTCTAACATTGGGCATAAAAATGAGCCTGGGATGTGTAGTATGAGGAGAGAGGAAAATGGACACGTTGGAGATGGCTGTGCTGGGGAGGCTGTCTTGGGATTATGTAAATGGCAGGTCTTTAGCCATATGAATCATGCTAAGCTTATGTATAGAACAAACCACAGCAGAGTGAGCAAACCTTATTTGTAGCATCAGTAGTTACTCGCAGTAATTCCACTAATTTCTGTCATGACCGTGATGCTGGACAGGTCACCGATGTTTCTTGTACCTGTATTTGGTCACGTGTATTACAAACATTTTAGATACAGATCTACCACAGTAGAGTGTTCTGAGAAATAAATGTAAATATATTTATAAAAATCATAGCCTAACGACTGACATTTAAAAGGCACCCAATGGAGCTGAATTACTTTGCTATCACCTAATGCTCCATTGTCTCAAGCGTTTAAACCATAAAATCTAAGGCAGAAGGGACTTAGTAGTTTGGTTATTTTCTTTCCTTGGTTCATAGACAACCAATCTCTGGCTGTGTCCTCACATGGCGAACATGCCTAGGGAGTTCTCTAAGGTCCCTTTTATAAGGGGACTAATGTCATTCATGAGCGCTCCACCCCCACGACTTGATCATCTCCTAAAAGCCCCACCTACTAATGGCTTGAAAGAGTATATATTTTTAGGGATCTCTTCTAAAGACATGGGGATCAGGATCTCAACGTATGAATTTATGGGAAACATAAACATTCAGTACATAACATATGGTAACAGGAAAATAGTGCCTGGGAATTTGTGGGGCACTGACCTTCACGTCCAAAAGCCTTCCCTGATGTTAATGGAGCTCCTGACTCTCAAGGCATGGTGTAAAAATAGACTGTGAACAAGAATTCTACCAGTTCTACCAAAGAGCCCATGATATGTGCATTTGAACAACGTATATTACAATATAGCATTGAAGTTGTTTTCTTTGTGTACCAAGTAATTATCCATACTTTTGTATGTAGACTTAGTCTGAAAATATATTTGCCAAAATATTATCTTAAATCAATGGTGCCATATGATTTCTCCTTTTATTATTTATGATGTTGATGTGCTGAGATATTTTAATAAATATCACACATCACTCAAAATTTTTATTATTAAAAAATGTATACATCCAGTGTAGTCTGAAGAAATGTTTTATGAACTTACATACACCAAGGATCTAAACAGCAAAGTTAACCTTTTATCTTTGCTTTATCACATGTCAGTCACTACACCCCTGTTTGCCTCAATCAAACAAATTTTTTTTTTTTTTTTTTTTTTGCATTTCAATGTAAGTCGCAGACATCTTTGCAGTTCACTCCGGGACACAGTGGCATGCAGATTATAGCATAGTGAAAGCAGTAAGAACCAACATTGCAAGAAAGAGGATGAATTAAAGTTCACTCAGGCTTATTTCAGATCCCAGAGCAGGAAATGAGGAGAGCAGATGAGGAGAAATGAGGATTCTGAAAGAGTCTACTCCTGGGAGAAGTGTGCTGTCATGAAGGTGGAGTCACTGTCCAAGAGAGACTGGAGAGAGATAGAGTGTAAAGCCACCGAACACCAGGGCTGCACACTGTAGGGCCTGGGGCAGACAGAACATGCTGCAAGAGGGGATAAGCCCCCGGCCCATGTGGAAGATGCAAGCTGGGTGGGTGCTGTGGATGCCACAGCTGTTGTGGAATGAGAAGAGAAAATGGGAGCCTTGGCTCCAATCAAGAAGTGAGCGGAGCCACGCTTCTTACTCTCTCACTGAATCAGGGAACATGGAGAAAGGTCTGGATCTTCGCACCTGCCCAGTAAGGAAGCAGAGGTGGGAGAGGGAGAGTCAGGCTGGACATATTCAGGGATGAAGCAGAGGCCCCAGCCTCATTGCACATGTGTTCCTGACCTGATTCCTCCAATTCTCCAGGTGTTTAAGAGCCATGGACAAGACTACCTCATTGGCAACAAGCTGTGCTGGGCTGATATTCACCTGCTGGCACTTCTCTACCATGTGGAAGAGCTTGACTCCAGCCTCACCTCCAGCTTCCCTCTGCTGAAGGTGACCCATTTCCCAGTCCTCAAGAGGCAGCTCCTCATCTCCCACCTCAGTATCTAGTATCTGGGCGCTTGGACTGGCCACATTCTGATCCCAGCCTTCTACAGGTCTTCAGGGCCCCCCGTGTCTCCAAAATGAGGTTTCAGGTCCTGATTCTGAGGCATAGAAATTCCTTTTGTTATGCCAAGGAAATTTGATGTGCATGCTACCCCAAGAAGAACATTTCACTTTATATAATGCTAAGGACCCAGGGCCCAGCATCTCTCCTCATCCCTCTATTTCACTGTGGCTTTTGCTCCTGAGTTCTCTGTGATGCCCTTTATCCCAATATGCCCTTGTCTTCCCACACCAAGCGTGTCTGAGCAGGGCCCTTTCCATCTGGTTCCTTCTTTGGGCTCTGGCTCCTGCTGCCAGATCATTGTGTTCCTTGTGCACAGCTCTCCCAACATGCTGCCCCCTAATGCTATCTCTGTCTAAGGGAAAAAGTGGCCCAATGGTTTGTCTTTCACATTTTCTATTTTCATTTCTAACTCAATTTTCCCATATCTTCACTTCTTCTGCTTAGAGACTGATCTGTGCTGATACCTTACAGGCACATTATTCTTTCTCATCTTCTGCAAGAGCCATGAATATACAAGATTCAAGTGTAAGAAAGTGGGTGGGAAAATTGAACTGAATAAAGTCTTATAGACATTGCCTGGGAAAATGCTAGTGAGCTGTATGTTCTTTCTCTTATCTTCATCTCTCACTTAGTGACTGTTTCTGCCTCCATACTGGTGCTGATGGAGGGAACTCAGTTGGTCTTTGTGTAGGAGGGACTCAGATTCCCTGGGTTGTGTTAATGGTGGTGTCAGCCCTTGGCTTCACTCTGAGGCTGTGCTTTGTGCATTGCGGGTCCTGAAAATCAGAAACAGCAAACTCCCCACAGTGAAGAAGTTTTTGCAGCCTGGCAGCCTGAGGAAATTACCCATAGATGCAAAAGAAGACGCAGCAAGGATTTTCAAGGTTTGATAAAGCAGGCATAGATGCCAAGAATATGTAATACAAATATTCTAAAGTTTTGCAACAATAAATTGCATTATCTAAATGTTGGTTATGGCTATTGTGAAGTTAATAAACGCTTTAAAAATTATATGCTAATTACATAGTAAAACGTGCATCACCAGATTTAGTTAAAATCGATTTCTTTTCATTAGTATCTGATATAAAATCAGATTTCCAATCTCCCCATAAATTTTCTTAGAATTAAAAATTCAGTAAAAACGTAAAATGTAGACTATGTGAGTTGTTTGACTTGTTCAAGAATTGTCCTGTAACATTTGTCAAAAGACCTGTCAAAAAGTCAGGGGTAGAAATTTTCTCCTGACAATTTGCACAAGAAAACAATTACCATTCTGGGGAATGGCAAATGAAATTTTCTTTTTTTCCTGGACATCCATTTTATTTCTCATGAAAACACTTTTTCTTATGCATTTTCAAACAACCATTCTGTCTGCTGTGGATCCCTCAGTTTTCTAGGAGGTGAGGAAATATTGAAGAGCAAACAGACCCACCCTCTGCTCTCAGGCCACCCTGTTGTCCCTTACAGGCATGTGCTCCTGGCTCATCCTCACTCTGCTCCTTAAGGCTCTGTGGGGCCCCAGGCATGAGCCTTCCCTCGGTTCCCTCAGTGCCACTCAGGCCTGGGCTGCCAAGATACAGATGGTATATGTGAATTACACATAAGTAAGTATATGCAACATCATTTTTCTCTGGTGTGTCATTGTGCTAACGTGCTTGGATTAGAAGTGATTTCCAGGAATCCTTCCCTGCATCTTCTAGCTTCTGGGGGCTCTTGGCCTTTCTTGACTTTCATGGATCGTGACCACATCACTCTAATTTCTGCCTCCCTCTTCCAGCACCTCACCCTCTGTGTCTTGTGTCTTTTCTTCTCTCTGCGGTGAGGACAATTATCATTGGATTCGGGG
>NW_022330336.1:0-2613 GCF_002776525.5 Piliocolobus tephrosceles | reverse complement strand
GTTATGTTGGCTCCCAAGAAAGAGAGGTCCACGTCCAAATCCTTGGGTCCTATAAATGTGACCTTATTTGGAAAAAGCCTCTTTGCAGAAGAAGTTAAGGAACTTGAGATGAGCTCATCCTGGAATATCCAGATAGGCCCTAAATCCAAAGACAAGTGTCCCTGCAACACAGAGAACAGAAGACACAGACACGCAGAGGGTGAGGTGCTGGAAGGCCCAGGCAGAAAGTAGAGTGATGTGGCCACGATCCGTGAAAGTCCAGAAATGCCAAGAGCTCCCAGAAGCTGTAGGAGGCAGGGAAGGATTGTTGCCTAGAGCTTGCAGGGGAATGTGGCCCTACTCACACCCTGACTTCGGACTTCTGGCCTTTAGTATTGTAAGAAAATGCATTTCTGTTGTTTCAAGCCACCCAGTTTGTAGGAATCTGTGACAGGAGCCACCAGAAAATGATACAAACTCCCATGTACTCCTTCCACTACCATGGGATTCTTTTCAAGCGAATCCCAAACAGCATATCATTTCATCTGTAAATACTAGTATTCATCTCTAGAAAGGAAGAACTTCTCTTTTAAACATAATCACACTATGATGTTTAATATGATAATTTCTTATCATATTAAAATTCTATAATTCCCTAATTTCCCCAAAGCTTCAGTATTCTAGTTCATGTAAGTGTCCCATAAAAATGTCTTAGCAGTTTGTTTAATTTGGTTAGCATCCAAGCAAGGTCCTTACGAAGAGTTTGAAGGATATTAGTCTTTTTTTTTTTTTTTTTTAGAAATTGATGAATGAATAGAGACAGGTAGAGTATGTGGGGGTTTGTGAGTTCTCAAAGCCCAGTCTCATATACCCGGGTTCTGGAGGTGCATAGAGCTGTGTATGGGTCTGTGCAGGTGTCACTGTCCGTTGGTGAAGAAGCACTGGGGACTCAGCAGGCCAAGCCCCACACCATGAGCTCACAGTACAGGGGAGCAGACACAGGGGCCCTCAGGTGTTACTAGAGGCTCACTAGGGCTCTGTGGAGGGCAGAGGACAGCCCAGCACTCCTGGGAAGCAATGAGGTGGTGTTAAGTGTGTCCACTGGGAAGAAGCTTGCCAGGCAGGGCTAGCAGATGCACCCAGGCAGGAAGGCAAGAGACCCCGCTATGCTCAGAGAGTTGATTGGGCTGGAGATCGAGGAGTGAAGACGGGTGTGAGGATGCATTCTGTATGCAGTCAGGACTCACTGAAGAATTCTGTGATTTTTTTTCCGATTTGCATTTTAGAACAAACACTCTGGTTGTAAATGGAGCAGAGACTAGAGCAAAGCTGCAGGCAGGAAGCCTGTGTGTCTGTCTGCTCCCTCAGCCACCTCTGCCAACTGTGGGGAAGCTCACTCTAACAGGAGGAGAGCTCAAATTGCAGAAGCCCAGGTGTCCCGAGAGAGATTCACATTATAGGACCAGTATGTGGGCGGAGCTAGAAAGCACTCCTAATCTAAGCATTCTGGCACAGTGCCACACCAGGGAAAAATGATTTTGTATATACTTATTTGTATGTAATCCACACATACCATCTGTATCTTGGCAGCCCAGGCCTGAGTGGCACTGAGGGAACTGAGGGAAAGCTCATGCCTGGGGCCCCACAGAGCCTTAAGGAGCAGAGTGAGGATGAGCCAGGAGCACATACACTGTAAGGGACAACAAGGTGGCCTGAGAGCAGAGGGTGGGTCTGTTTGCTCTTCAATATTTCCTCACCTCCTAGAAAACTGAGGAATGAACAGCAGACAGAATCATTATTTTGCAAATGCATAAGAAAGAATGCTTTTATCAGAAATAAAATGACTGTCCAGGAAAAGAAGAAAATGGCTTTATGCCATTACCCAGAATGGTAACTCTTCTCCTGTGCATACCTGAAAATGTCGGAAGCGCATTTCTACATTGACATTTTAATATATTGTATGAGAAATTGTTTGTTATATATTGGAATATATATATATATATATATATATTCCAATTCTTGGAAAAGTCAAACAAACCACATAATCTATAGTTTCCTTTTTTACTGAATTTTTAATTCCAAGGAAGTGGTAGGTTAGGAGGAGATTGGAAATCTGAATTCACATCAGATCCTAATGAAAGCAAATCAATTTTAACTAAGCGGGCGAATAGGAGTTGTATTATTTAATTAGCATGTAATTGGAAAGAGTTCATTAGCTTCACAATAGGCACAATCAACACTTAGGTAAAGCACTTTATTGTTGCAAAACTTTAGAATACTGGTCTTGTAAATTCTTGGCCTCCATGGCTGCTTTACTAAAACTTGAAAATCTTCCTTGCTTCTTCTAAAGATTTCTGATCTATGGGAGGCTTCCTGGGGCTGCCAGGCTGCAGAAACTTCTTCACCGTGGGCAGGTTGCTGATTCTGGTTTTCAGGGCCTGTAATTCATAAAGCACAGCCTCAGAGTGAAGCCAAGGACTGACACCACCATTAACACGGCCCAGGGAATCTGAGCCCCTCCTGCCAAAGACCAAGCGAGTCCCCTGCATCAGCACTAGCATGGAGGCAGAAACAGACACCCAGTGAGAAATGAAGATCAGAACAAGAACATGTAGCTCACTTTATTTTCCCCAA
>NW_022330335.1:0-2611 GCF_002776525.5 Piliocolobus tephrosceles | reverse complement strand
TTGGGGAAAATAAAGTGAGCTACATGTTCTTGTTCTGATCTTCATTTCTCACTGGGTGTCTGTTTCTGCCTCCATGCTAGTGCTGATGCAGGGGACTCGCTTGGTCTTTGGCAGGAGGGGCTCAGATTCCCTGGGCCGTGTTAATGGTGGTGTCAGTCCTTGGCTTCACTCTGAGGCTGTGCTTTATGAATTACAGGCCCTGAAAACCAGAATCAGCAACCTGCCCACGGTGAAGAAGTTTCTGCAGCCTGGCAGCCCCAGGAAGCCTCCCATAGATCAGAAATCTTTAGAAGAAGCAAGGAAGATTTTCAAGTTTTAGTAAAGCAGCCATGGAGGCCAAGAATTTACAAGACCAGTATTCTAAAGTTTTGCAACAATAAAGTGCTTTACCTAAGTGTTGATTGTGCCTATTGTGAAGCTAATGAACTCTTTCCAATTACATGCTAATTAAATAATACAACTCCTATTCGCCCGCTTAGTTAAAATTGATTTGCTTTCATTAGGATCTGATGTGAATTCAGATTTCCAATCTCCTCCTAACCTACCACTTCCTTGGAATTAAAAATTCAGTAAAAAAGGAAACTATAGATTATGTGGTTTGTTTGACTTTTCCAAGAATTGGAATATATATATATATACATATATTCCAATATATAACAAACAATTTCTCATACAATATATTAAAATGTCAATGTAGAAATGCGCTTCCGACATTTTCAGGTATGCACAGGAGAAGAGTTACCATTCTGGGTAATGGCATAAAGCCATTTTCTTCTTTTCCTGGACAGTCATTTTATTTCTGATAAAAGCATTCTTTCTTATGCATTTGCAAAATAATGATTCTGTCTGCTGTTCATTCCTCAGTTTTCTAGGAGGTGAGGAAATATTGAAGAGCAAACAGACCCACCCTCTGCTCTCAGGCCACCTTGTTGTCCCTTACAGTGTATGTGCTCCTGGCTCATCCTCACTCTGCTCCTTAAGGCTCTGTGGGGCCCCAGGCATGAGCTTTCCCTCAGTTCCCTCAGTGCCACTCAGGCCTGGGCTGCCAAGATACAGATGGTATGTGTGGATTACATACAAATAAGTATATACAAAATCATTTTTCCCTGGTGTGGCACTGTGCCAGAATGCTTAGATTAGGAGTGCTTTCTAGCTCCGCCCACATACTGGTCCTATAATGTGAATCTCTCTCGGGACACCTGGGCTTCTGCAATTTGAGCTCTCCTCCTGTTAGAGTGAGCTTCCCCACAGTTGGCAGAGGTGGCTGAGGGAGCAGACAGACACACAGGCTTCCTGCCTGCAGCTTTGCTCTAGTCTCTGCTCCATTTACAACCAGAGTGTTTGTTCTAAAATGCAAATCGGAAAAAAAATCACAGAATTCTTCAGTGAGTCCTGACTGCATACAGAATGCATCCTCACACCCGTCTTCACTCCTCGATCTCCAGCCCAATCAACTCTCTGAGCATAGCGGGGTCTCTTGCCTTCCTGCCTGGGTGCATCTGCTAGCCCTGCCTGGCAAGCTTCTTCCCAGTGGACACACTTAACACCACCTCATTGCTTCCCAGGAGTGCTGGGCTGTCCTCTGCCCTCCACAGAGCCCTAGTGAGCCTCTAGTAACACCTGAGGGCCCCTGTGTCTGCTCCCCTGTACTGTGAGCTCATGGTGTGGGGCTTGGCCTGCTGAGTCCCCAGTGCTTCTTCACCAACGGACAGTGACACCTGCACAGACCCATACACAGCTCTATGCACCTCCAGAACCCGGGTATATGAGACTGGGCTTTGAGAACTCACAAACCCCCACATACTCTACCTGTCTCTATTCATTCATCAATTTCTAAAAAAAAAAAAAAAAAAGACTAATATCCTTCAAACTCTTCGTAAGGACCTTGCTTGGATGCTAACCAAATTAAACAAACTGCTAAGACATTTTTATGGGACACTTACATGAACTAGAATACTGAAGCTTTGGGGAAATTAGGGAATTATAGAATTTTAATATGATAAGAAATTATCATATTAAACATCATAGTGTGATTATGTTTAAAAGAGAAGTTCTTCCTTTCTAGAGATGAATACTAGTATTTACAGATGAAATGATATGCTGTTTGGGATTCGCTTGAAAAGAATCCCATGGTAGTGGAAGGAGTACATGGGAGTTTGTATCATTTTCTGGTGGCTCCTGTCACAGATTCCTACAAACTGGGTGGCTTGAAACAACAGAAATGCATTTTCTTACAATACTAAAGGCCAGAAGTCCGAAGTCAGGGTGTGAGTAGGGCCACATTCCCCTGCAAGCTCTAGGCAACAATCCTTCCCTGCCTCCTACAGCTTCTGGGAGCTCTTGGCATTTCTGGACTTTCACGGATCGTGGCCACATCACTCTACTTTCTGCCTGGGCCTTCCAGCACCTCACCCTCTGCGTGTCTGTGTCTTCTGTTCTCTGTGTTGCAGGGACACTTGTCTTTGGATTTAGGGCCTATCTGGATATTCCAGGATGAGCTCATCTCAAGTTCCTTAACTTCTTCTGCAAAGAGGCTTTTTCCAAATAAGGTCACATTTATAGGACCCAAGGATTTGGACGTGGACCTCTCTTTCTTGGGAGCCAACATAAC
>NW_022330334.1:0-1291 GCF_002776525.5 Piliocolobus tephrosceles | reverse complement strand
CATCATCATCATCATAACAATCATCACCATCATCAACATCATCACCATCATCATCATCATAATCATTATAACCACCATTATCACCACACCATCATCACCATCATAATTATAACCATCACTATCATCATCACCATCATCATCATCACCATCGTCACCACTACTGCCATCATCATCATTGTAACAATCATCATCACATCACCATCATCACCATCATCATCACCATCACCATTATAGTCACCATCATCACCATCATCCTCATCACCATCGTCACTATCATCATCACCATCATCATCATCATCACCATTCCTATTTCACAGCTGAGGAAGTGGAGGAGAGGAGGAGAAGGGGAGGGCTCACCTCTATCAGGAAATGACCAGGAAGTGGCTCCCATGGTCTCTTATTTTAGTGCATTGGTCAGAAATGGGTCACTTGGTACACAAGGCCACAAGGAGAGCTGGGAAAAATTGTCCTCAGTCTGGATATCTGTGGGTCCAGATCCCACTTTGGGCTCTAATCCACAGGTAGGGCAGGTATGGAGGGAGGGCCTGAGAGTCTGCAGTTCTGAGAAACTCCTGGTGATGCTGATGCTGCTGGTCCCAGAGTAGCAAAGCTTTAGGGGCTCCCATTCCCCATTTTCCTTCACCATGAGAGGTGTCTGCTTAGGGGCCATGGGAGGGTCCCTTCTGTCCCATAACTGATTGTTGCTCAGGGTCCTCTCTGCAGAGCCCCCTGTCGACCCCCAGAGACAGACCTGTACAGTTTCTCAGCTAATTGTGGCAGCATTTCCTGCAGTGGATTCACCCCCATAATGTGGCACTGGGCTGCCTGTGCTTCTCTTTGTTCTCCTGTTGCTGATGTGGTGCCTGGGATAAGAGTGCAGAGCTGGCTTGGAAGACGGGAGTTTCTCCTGTTGATATCAATCACATCTAGTGTATTACTGAACCTGCCTCATTACAATGTCAAATGTGTTCAGAGGTGGGAGCTTAAACCGCCGTTATTCTCACCCATATCTCTCTCTGCCTTGAACTATGTGAGCAATGAATTTGAGTCCCAGGACAGGGATGAGAAGACGCTGAGTTCCAAAATGAGGGTATGGGCTTTGTGGCATCCTGGGCAGAGAAGTTTATGTGTTTAGTGCACAGGCACCACGGGGGCGGGGGATCACCCCACAATGAACCCGGCCACAGGGCCATGGATGGGACTCATCTCTCAGTGGGGACAGCAGCTCCATCACCTCCAACCCTGCAACCCATTACTCACATCTGCAGTCAAATGTCTGCTCCTCCCCTGT
>NW_022330333.1:0-5382 GCF_002776525.5 Piliocolobus tephrosceles | reverse complement strand
AAAGCATCTTATGACCTTGCCCAAGATTACCTGTGATGGTGTATGAATGCCTTTGGCAGCACAACCACTCTCTTCATGGTCTTTTACAAAACTAGCTGCCCAGCAGTGCCTGAGACTGAGCAGACATTCAATTCATGTTGTTTGAATGAAGGGACAGATGAGTCGGTGATGGATAGATGATGAATGGATGGATGGATGGATGGATAAGTAAATGGATAGAAGAGGAAATAGATAAATAAGTAAATGAGTAGATGGGCGGATGGGTGATGGATGAATGACAAATGGATGGAAGGGTGAACGAGTAGATAGATGTGTGAATGACAAATGGATGAGTATGTGGATGGGTGAACAAATAAGTAAATGGGTAGATGGGTGTGGATGGGTGAATGAATGGATGATGAAGGTACAGACATGTGGATGGGTGAATAAGTGGGTGGATGATGGATAGATGCTAGTGACTGTTTCTACACCATCAGGAAGGCACCTGCCCCCTAAGATAATTAGAGGCTGAGACTTCAGAAAGGCAGCGTCCCAGCTCATCACTGTGACCCTTACAGCTCCACTCCCACACTCCAGCAACTTCCCCCTGGGAGGACCCTGACCATGAGGAGTCCTTATTTCATAATCTCACCAGGATGAGCAGCTGACCGTCCCTGGAGGGCTTCACATTGAGTAATTGCACTTATAGTTCCAAAACATCCTCTTGAACTGAGTCTTGCCAAGGGCTGTTTCTAATTCCAGTTCATATTTTATTGCATAAGTTTAACAAGTGCTGGTCTCTCCCAGCTCCAGTACCGAAGTCTGTGGATCTCAGAGTAGCTCAGTGGGCAATTAAAATCCAGGAAGTGGTGAGATGTTTAGTGTGTGCTGAGGTGGGGAATGAATGGACCCAGGAGCAGGAAGGTGAAGGGCCCTTCACAGTGGACCTGAACCAAGGCGCCTATTCAAGCTCAGACTCTCACTCACTGTGGGGGACTTTAGAGCAGGCATTTAACAATCACCTTTTTACCTTTTAAGAACAGACTAGAGTATTTGCTTTCCCTTCTCCATCTGGGACACAAGAGCTTTAGTCTCTCAACATTAATCAGGCTGAGTCACCCGGTATGAAGATTTATTCCTCTTCATAGACCACACTGATTCTCCAACCATTAACCAGGCTGACTCCAGACTACCCAGGCTGAATCTCCTGGAAATATCCAGGGAAGTCCCTGGTTGTTAACTGTCCCCGTTTCTCAGTTATTTGTGAGACTGAGTCTCCAACCATGAGCCCACGCCAGGCCCCCACATTTCTTAGAATCATTTCCCAGGAGCTGGGCCAGGAACTGTGGCATCTGCCAGGCCCACACGCTGGATGCTGCCCTGGCTGACTTCCCATCATTCAGCATGGTGGATCTCTAGACATGAGGCCACCCCAGGCCCTGCACGTGAGTCAGCTGATGGGACAGCATTCAGTCTTAGCCCTTTGAGCATGGGCCAGCCTGGCCATGAGGCTCTTGAAGCTGCAGGGCTTGGTGCCCGGGTCTCTGGAGAAGTGCTGCTGTGAGTTGGAGAGAAGACAGTGGAAACAGCTTCCCGAGGAAAGTTGGAGAGATGCCAGGAGTGCATGGCCGGCGGCCCTGGTTCTCAGGGGAGGGTTGCAACTCTGTCCAGAAGGGATACTTAACCGTTCTCAGGTGGCGTCTCAGCCCATCAGGGTGTCTGGGCATCCTGGCCCAGTCCTCTTGGCAATTTCTCTAAGAGACTAGTCGTCTTCTCCCGGGACAACCCGGAATCGATCCAGTCCCACAGCCCCAGGCAGGGTCAGCAATGCTGCCCAGGCTCTGGTTCCTTCGCACCTGAGATCTCCGTGATAGGAAGGAGGCTTCTGCCTGATACACCCGGCCTTCTGTGCAACATGCCGTTTGGTCTGAACTCATCAAAGAACCCGCAGCTGAGCTGGGCTCAGGACTGACGTTAGAGCTGCACACACTGGCATCTCACTGTGACACGGACACGGGGCCAACCAGGCCATGTCCCTAGAGTCCCAAATCCCAGGTCCACATCCCCATCACACTTTCCTCTGACTGACAGCTGGCCCAGGCTTGGGCGGTGGGTAAAACCGGAGGGAGACGGAGGCAGTGCCGGGTGCCTCTGGAACGCGTCCATCAGGGCCTCTCAGGGGCAAGAGAAGGAATACCCATTCAACCCATATTAGAGCATGCAGGAGCCTTCCCGACTTCTCTCACCAGCCAGAATGAGCAGAATTGAGAGGCTGAAAATGTGCACATCCAGTTTTCCTGGTCCGTCTCCTGGCTCATTGTTCCTAGATTCGTTTATGTGATGACAGCACCTGCGTTCTTTTACATAATTCCAGCCCCCGTGTTAGTTTATATTAGGACAGTCCCTTCACTAGCTTATCTAGAAGCCCGGTCTTCCTTGCAGGTGGCCACTCCGTCTCCAACCCACACCCCAGGGCTCAGTTCCCCAATAAATGAACTCGTCCTGGGACCGCCCACACTAGTCTTAGGACTCTGATTGGACCCACACAGGTCACGTGCACATCGTGAACCTACCACTATTGAGTTCAGGGGCTCGGGGCTCTGATTGGCCCTTCCAGGAAACCCATGTGACAATCAGAGGCCGTTATTGCAGAGGGGCAAGTCTGGCGTCACAAGGGTCCCAAGGTGGGGACGCTTGCTGTTGGCTCCCTCACTAACTGTCCTGGCTGTCTGAGTTCCTGGGAACTGGGAGATCACAGAGGGGCCGCCCTTTCCTGATACTCACAAGGAAACAGTGGAGCTTCTCATTCCCCTGTGGGGCCCAAGCCCTGGGCGGGACTATGGGAACAGGACCGTGGGACTGAGACCATGGGAACAGGACCATGGGAACTGGATCGTGGGACCGAGAACGTGGGAACAGGACCATGGGACTGAGACTGTGGGACTGAGACCGTGGGGACAGGACCATGGGAACAGGACCGTGGGACCGAGACTGTGGGACTGAGACCGTGGGAACAGGACCATGGGAACTGGATCGTGGGACCGAGAATGTGGGAACAGGACCATGGGACCGAGACTGTGGGTACATGGGTGAGTGAGTGAGTGAGTGAGTGAGTGAATGGGTACACGGGTGGGTGGGTGAAAGAGTGAATGGGTGCACGGGTGGGTGACTGAGTGAGTGAATGGGTGCACGGGTGAGTGGGTGAGTGAGTGAATGGGCGCATGGGTGGGTGGGTGAGTGAGTGAATGGGCGCATGGGTCGGTGGGTGAGTGAGTGAATGGGTGCATGGGTCGGTGGGTGAGTGAGTGAATGGGTACATGGGTGAGTCAGTGAGTGAATGGGCGCATGGGTGGGTGAATGAGTGAATGGGCGCATGGGTGGGTGAGTGAGTGAATAGTGAATGCATGCATGGGTGAGTGAATGAATATATGCATGCACAGATGAACGAGTGAGTGAATTCACGTGCGGGTGAATGACTGAATCAGTGAATAAATGCATGCATGGGAGAGTGAGTGAGGGAATGAGTGGGCGCACAGGTGAGTGAGTGCTGAGTGGTGGTGACCGGCAGAACAGACGGGCCCGCCAACTCCTGCCTGTGTCTTCTGCCCCCTTCAACCAAGACCCGGCTGTGTCTGGGTGGAAACCCTGCGTTCCCTCTGAACAGTGGAGCCCCAGTCCCGCTTCACACTGCTGCGTCTCAGGCACCTTCATTCTTTGGGAATCTGTGCCCCTGCTTTATCTCATTGGTCCTGGCATCTCCGCATGGTAAGACAGGCACCCTGTCCAAGAGGAATAGTGGCCTGGCGCCGCCCCCCCGGCAGGAGGAGAATGAGTCTGGTGAAGGTTGAGCAGCTGTGATGGGGCTGGGAGGGGTATGAGAACGGTTTCTTGGGGTCTGGGCCCGGCGCTGACCCAGGAGCCCAGGAACTATGGTTTCTGCACAAAGCCAGCAGCATAGGAGACGGGACAGAGACCCGGGTGCACCCGGCATGGTCACCATCTGAGAAGAGTTCACATGGCGGGCATCGGACCCCACCTCTAAAGACAGCCGAGTGCCCGCAGTCTCAGGCCAGGGGTTGGGGTGGGGTCTACCTCCAGCTTTGCTTCACAGAGGCATGGGTCTCTGACCCATGTCAGTCCAACACTCGCCAGCTCGACACCCATCACTCGTCAGAGTGACCGCCGACCAGTGCCAGCCAGACCAGGCGGAGCCCAGAGGCTCTGCTCCCCTGGAGACGCTTGAGGGGAGACGCTCTCCTTCTACACACTCTGCAATTTTTAACTCCTATTTACATAAAAGCTTTTGAATGCAAATTTTGTGTACAATTAATCCAAATATTTTTAAGTATGGAGTAATGTGCAAGATGCTGTATTTGTTCTCTTGGACTTTTACAATAAATCTTTTCAAGCTCTGCAGCTGCAGCCTGCTGTGTTCTGAGTGGCCCAAGCGTCCTGTGACTCTTCAGAGTGCCCAGGAAGCGTCTGCCATGTGGATGCCGGGATTGTGGTTCAGAATGAGCCCGACAGAGAGGAAGATGCACAGCTTTCCAGAACCATACAAAAACCTCCTGGTAAGGCCCCCTGGGGATCAGAGGGCACATGCATGTATCTCCCACCCTCACTATCCTGGGAGATTCGTGAATGGCGCATTCTCTGTCAGCCCGTGCTCACCTCTGGGGTCCAGAAAATAGACTCGATATTCATGGAATTTCACACTCCATCCTCGTGGGTCTGAAGGCGTCTTCGGAGCTTGAGGTTTCTGAGGCAGATCTTCTGTTATTCTAGGTACGAAGCAGGATCAGGCCTGAGTCGCTGTGACCTATCACTCCTCCGAGAAGGGACTCTGGCTTGCCCTTCCTGAGACCCAAAGTGGAGGTGGGTATTCCACCAGCCCAGGCTCAGTCCTCCTCCGTTACCTTTCGTGATTTCCCCTCTTCTCTTCGGCAATTCAGTCTCAGCCCTGGCCCTAATTCAGGCTCAGCCCCGGCCCTAATTCAGGCCCAGCTTTGGCCCTAATTCAGTCTCAGCCCTGGCCCTAATTCAGTCTCAGCCCTGGTCCTAATTCAGGCCCAGCTTTGGCCCTAATTCAGGCTCGGCCCTGGTCCTAATTCAGGCCCTGCCCTGGCCCTTTATCTTTTCCAGGCATATTCTCATGGCTTCAAACATCATCCAGCAGCCCTTCTGTTCAGATCTGCAATCTGAAGGCCCCTTCATCCAGGGATCTGGCTGCAGCCTGCTCTGGAATGAGGAAAGGAGCAGTGGCCAGGTCCTTCCCCACTGACCCCCGCCCCTCCCCTGGGCCTGTTTTGGCCACTGACACCCAACAATTCACCCAGCAGGCCCACCAGAGACCACACCTCACGATGCCACTGCAGAGACCACGCCTCACGATGCCACTGCAGA
>NW_022330331.1:0-1291 GCF_002776525.5 Piliocolobus tephrosceles | reverse complement strand
CATCATCATCATCATAACAATCATCACCATCATCAACATCATCACCATCATCATCATCATAATCATTATAACCACCATTATCACCACACCATCATCACCATCATAATTATAACCATCACTATCATCATCACCATCATCATCATCACCATCGTCACCACTACTGCCATCATCATCATTGTAACAATCATCATCACATCACCATCATCACCATCATCATCACCATCACCATTATAGTCACCATCATCACCATCATCCTCATCACCATCGTCACTATCATCATCACCATCATCATCATCATCACCATTCCTATTTCACAGCTGAGGAAGTGGAGGAGAGGAGGAGAAGGGGAGGGCTCACCTCTATCAGGAAATGACCAGGAAGTGGCTCCCATGGTCTCTTATTTTAGTGCATTGGTCAGAAATGGGTCACTTGGTACACAAGGCCACAAGGAGAGCTGGGAAAAATTGTCCTCAGTCTGGATATCTGTGGGTCCAGATCCCACTTTGGGCTCTAATCCACAGGTAGGGCAGATATGGAGGGAGGGCCTGAGAGTCTGCAGTTCTGAGAAACTCCTGGTGATGCTGATGCTGCTGGTCCCAGAGTAGCAAAGCTTTAGGGGCTCCCATTCCCCATTTTCCTTCACCATGAGAGGTGTCTGCTTAGGGGCCATGGGAGGGTCCCTTCTGTCCCATAACTGATTGTTGCTCAGGGTCCTCTCTGCAGAGCCCCCTGTCGACCCCCAGAGACAGACCTGTACAGTTTCTCAGCTAATTGTGGCAGCATTTCCTGCAGTGGATTCACCCCCATAATGTGGCACTGGGCTGCCTGTGCTTCTCTTTGTTCTCCTGTTGCTGATGTGGTGCCTGGGATAAGAGTGCAGAGCTGGCTTGGAAGACGGGAGTTTCTCCTGTTGATATCAATCACATCTAGTGTATTACTGAACCTGCCTCATTACAATGTCAAATGTGTTCAGAGGTGGGAGCTTAAACCGCCGTTATTCTCACCCATATCTCTCTCTGCCTTGAACTATGTGAGCAATGAATTTGAGTCCCAGGACAGGGATGAGAAGACGCTGAGTTCCAAAATGAGGGTATGGGCTTTGTGGCATCCTGGGCAGAGAAGTTTATGTGTTTAGTGCACAGGCACCACGGGGGCGGGGGATCACCCCACAATGAACCCGGCCACAGGGCCATGGATGGGACTCATCTCTCAGTGGGGACAGCAGCTCCATCACCTCCAACCCAGCAACCCATTACTCACATCTGCAGTCAAATGTCTGCTCCTCCCCTGT
>NW_022330330.1:0-5334 GCF_002776525.5 Piliocolobus tephrosceles | reverse complement strand
AAAGCATCTTATGACCTTGCCCAAGATTACCTGTGATGGTGTATGAAGGCCTTTGGCAGCACAACCACTCTCTTCATGGTCTTTTACAAAACTAGCTGCCCAGCAGTGCCTGAGACTGAGCAGACATTCAATTCATGTTGTTTGAATGAAGGGACAGATGAGTCGGTGATGGATAGATGATGAATGGATGGATGGATGGATGGATAAGTAAATGGATAGAAGAGGAAATAGATAAATAAGTAAATGAGTAGATGGGCGGATGGGTGATGGATGAATGACAAATGGATGGAAGGGTGAACGAGTAGATAGATGTGTGAATGACAAATGGATGAGTATGTGGATGGGTGAACAAATAAGTAAATGGGTAGATGGGTGTGGATGGGTGAATGAATGGATGATGAAGGTACAGACATGTGGATGGGTGAATAAGTGGGTGGATGATGGATAGATGCTAGTGACTGTTTCTACACCATCAGGAAGGCACCTGCCCCCTAAGATAATTAGAGGCTGAGACTTCAGAAAGGCAGCGTCCCAGCTCATCACTGTGACCCTTACAGCTCCACTCCCACACTCCAGCAACTTCCCCCTGGGAGGACCCTGACCATGAGGAGTCCTTATTTCATAATCTCACCAGGATGAGCAGCTGACCATCCCTGGAGGGCTTCACATTGAGTAATTGCACTTATAGTTCCAAAACATCCTCTTGAACTGAGTCTTGCCAAGGGCTGTTTCTAATTCCAGTTCATATTTTATTGCATAAGTTTAACAAGTGCTGGTCTCTCCCAGCTCCAGTACCGAAGTCTGTGGATCTCAGAGTAGCTCAGTGGGCAATTAAAATCCAGGAAGTGGTGAGATGTTTAGTGTGTGCTGAGGTGGGGAATGAATGGACCCAGGAGCAGGAAGGTGAAGGGCCCTTCACAGTGGACCTGAACCAAGGCGCCTATTCAAGCTCAGACTCTCACTCACTGTGGGGGACTTTAGAGCAGGCATTTAACAATCACCTTTTTACCTTTTAAGAACAGACTAGAGTATTTGCTTTCCCTTCTCCATCTGGGACACAAGAGCTTTAGTCTCTCAACATTAATCAGGCTGAGTCACCCGGTATGAAGATTTATTCCTCTTCATAGACCACACTGATTCTCCAACCATTAACCAGGCTGACTCCAGACTACCCAGGCTGAATCTCCTGGAAATATCCAGGGAAGTCCCTGGTTGTTAACTGTCCCCGTTTCTCAGTTATTTGTGAGACTGAGTCTCCAACCATGAGCCCACGCCAGGCCCCCACATTTCTTAGAATCATTTCCCAGGAGCTGGGCTAGGAACTGTGGCATCTGCCAGGCCCACACGCTGGATGCTGCCCTGGCTGACTTCCCATCATTCAGCATGGTGGATCTCTAGACATGAGGCCACCCCAGGCCCTGCACGTGAGTCAGCTGATGGGACAGCATTCAGTCTTAGCCCTTTGAGCATGGGCCAGCCTGGCCATGAGGCTCTTGAAGCTGCAGGGCTTGGTGCCCGGGTCTCTGGAGAAGTGCTGCTGTGAGTTGGAGAGAAGACAGTGGAAACAGCTTCCCGAGGAAAGTTGGAGAGATGCCAGGAGTGCATGGCCGGCGGCCCTGGTTCTCAGGGGAGGGTTGCAACTCTGTCCAGAAGGGATACTTAACCGTTCTCAGGTGGCGTCTCAGCCCATCAGGGTGTCTGGGCATCCTGGCCCAGTCCTCTTGGCAATTTCTCTAAGAGACTAGTCGTCTTCTCCCGGGACAACCCGGAATCGATCCAGTCCCACAGCCCCAGGCAGGGTCAGCAATGCTGCCCAGGCTCTGGTTCCTTCGCACCTGAGATCTCCATGATAGGAAGGAGGCTTCTGCCTGATACACCCGGCCTTCTGTGCAACATGCCGTTTGGTCTGAACTCATCAAAGAACCTGCAGCTGAGCTGGGCTCAGGACTGACGTTAGAGCTGCACACACTGGCATCTCACTGTGACACGGACACGGGGCCAACCAGGCCATGTCCCTAGAGTCCCAAATCCCAGGTCCACATCCCCATCACACTTTCCTCTGACTGACAGCTGGCCCAGGCTTGGGCGGTGGGTAAAACCGGAGGGAGACGGAGGCAGTGCCGGGTGCCTCTGGAACGCGTCCATCAGGGCCTCTCAGGGGCAAGAGAAGGAATACCCATTCAACCCATATTAGAGCATGCAGGAGCCTTCCCGACTTCTCTCACTAGCCAGAATGAGCAGAATTGAGAGGCTGAAAATGTGCACATCCAGTTTTCCTGGTCTGTCTCCTGGCTCATTGTTCCTAGATTCGTTTATGTGATGACAGCACCTGCGTTCTTTTACATAATTCCAGCCCCCGTGTTAGTTTATATTAGGACAGTCCCTTCACTAGCTTATCTAGAAGCCCGGTCTTCCTTGCAGGTGGCCACTCCGTCTCCAACCCACACCCCAGGGCTCAGTTCCCCAATAAATGAACTCGTCCTGGGACCGCCCACACTAGTCTTAGGACTCTGATTGGACCCACACAGGTCACGTGCACATCGTGAACCTACCACTATTGAGTTCAGGGGCTCGGGGCTCTGATTGGCCCTTCCAGGAAACCCATGTGACAATCAGAGGCCGTTATTGCAGAGGGGCAAGTCTGGCGTCACAAGGGTCCCAAGGTGGGGACGCTTGCTGTTGGCTCCCTCACTAACTGTCCTGGCTGTCTGAGTTCCTGGGAACTGGGAGATCACAGAGGGGCCGCCCTTTCCTGATACTCACAAGGAAACAGTGTAGCTTCTCATTCCCCTGTGGGGCCCAAGCCCTGGGCGGGACTATGGGAACAGGACCGTGGGACTGAGACCATGGGAACAGGACCATGGGAACTGGATCGTGGGACCGAGAACGTGGGAACAGGACCATGGGACTGAGACTGTGGGACTGAGACCGTGGGGACAGGACCATGGGAACAGGACCGTGGGACCGAGACTGTGGGACTGAGACCGTGGGAACAGGACCATGGGAACTGGATCGTGGGACCGAGAATGTGGGAACAGGACCATGGGACCGAGACTGTGGGTACATGGGTGAGTGAGTGAGTGAGTGAGTGAATGGGTACACGGGTGGGTGGGTGAAAGAGTGAATGGGTGCACGGGTGGGTGACTGAGTGAGTGAATGGGTGCATGGGTGGGTGAGTGAGTGAGTGAATGGGTGCACGGGTGGGTGGGTGAGTGAGTGAATGGGCGCATGGGTCGGTGGGTGAGTGAGTGAATGGGTGCATGGGTCGGTGGGTGAGTGAGTGAATGGGTACATGGGTGAGTCAGTGAGTGAATGGGCGCATGGGTGGGTGAATGAGTGAATGGGCGCATGGGTGGGTGAGTGAGTGAATAGTGAATGCATGCATGGGTGAGTGAATGAATATATGCATGCACAGATGAACGAGTGAGTGAATTCACGTGCGGGTGAATGACTGAATCAGTGAATAAATGCATGCATGGGAGAGTGAGTGAGGGAATGAGTGGGCGCACAGGTGAGTGAGTGCTGAGTGGTGGTGACCGGCAGAACAGACGGGCCCGCCAACTCCTGCCTGTGTCTTCTGCCCCCTTCAACCAAGACCCGGCTGTGTCTGGGTGGAAACCCTGCGTTCCCTCTGAACAGTGGAGCCCCAGTCCCGCTTCACACTGCTGCGTCTCAGGCACCTTCATTCTTTGGGAATCTGTGCCCCCGCTTTATCTCATTGGTCCTGGCATCTCCGCATGGTAAGACAGGCACCCTGTCCAAGAGGAATAGTGGCCTGGCGCCGCCCCCCCCGGCAGGAGGAGAATGAGTCTGGTGAAGGTTGAGCAGCTGTGATGGGGCTGGGAGGGGTATGAGAACGGTTTCTTGGGGTCTGGGCCCGGCGCTGACCCAGGAGCCCAGGAACTATGGTTTCTGCACAAAGCCAGCAGCGTAGGAGACGGGACAGAGACCCGGGTGCACCCGGCATGGTCACCATCTGAGAAGAGTCCACATGGCAGGCATCGGACCCCACCTCTAAAGACAGCCGAGTGCCCGCAGTCTCAGGCCAGGGGTTGGGGTGGGGTCTACCTCCAGCTTTGCTTCACAGGAGGCATGGGTCTCTGACCCATGTCAGTCCAACACTCGCCAGCTCGACACCCATCACTCGTCAGAGTGACCGCCGACCAGTGCCAGCCAGACCAGGCGGAGCCCAGAGGCTCTGCTCCCCTGGAGACGCTTGAGGGGAGACGCTCTCCTTCTACACACTCTGCAATTTTTAACTCCTATTTACATAAAAGCTTTTGAATGCAAATTTTGTGTACAATTAATCCAAATATTTTTAAGTATGGAGTAATGTGCAAGATGCTGTATTTGTTCTCTTGGACTTTTACAATAAATCTTTTCAAGCTCTGCAGCTGCAGCCTGCTGTGTTCTGAGTGGCCCAAGCGTCCTGTGACTCTTCAGAGTGCCCAGGAAGCGTCTGCCATGTGGATGCCGGGATTGTGGTTCAGAATGAGCCCGACAGAGAGGAAGATGCACAGCTTTCCAGAACCATAAAAAAACCTCCTGGTAAGGCCCCCTGGGGATCAGAGGGCACATGCATGTATCTCCCACCCTCACTATCCTGGGAGATTCGTGAATGGCGCATTCTCTGTCAGCCCGTGCTCACCTCTGGGGTCCAGAAAATAGACTCGATATTCATGGAATTTCACACTCCATCCTCGTGGGTCTGAAGGCGTCTTCGGAGCTTGAGGTTTCTGAGGCAGATCTTCTGTTATTCTAGGTACGAAGCAGGATCAGGCCTGAGTCGCTGTGACCTATCACTCCTCCGAGAAGGGACTCTGGCTTGCCCTTCCTGAGACCCAAAGTGGAGGTGGGTATTCCACCAGCCCAGGCTCAGTCCTCCTCCGTTACCTTTCGTAATTTCCCCTCTTCTCTTTGGCAATTCAGTCTCAGCCCTGGCCCTAATTCAGTCTCAGCCCTGGCCCTAATTCAGTCTCAGCCCTGGTCCTAATTCAGGCCCAGCTTTGGCCCTAATTCAGGCTCGGCCCTGGTTCTAATTCAGGCCCTGCCCTGGCCCTTTATCTTTTCCAGGCATATTCTCATGGCTTCAAACATCATCCAGCAGCCCTTCTGTTCAGATCTGCAATCTGAAGGCCCCTTCATCCAGGGATCTGGCTGCAGCCTGCTCTGGAATGAGGAAAGGAGCAGTGGCCAGGTCCTTCCCCACTGACCCCCGCCCCTCCCCTGGGCCTGTTTTGGCCACTGACACCCAACAATTCACCCAGCAGGCCCACCAGAGACCACACCTCACGATGCCACTGCAGAGACCACGCCTCACGATGCCACTGCAGA
>NW_022330329.1:0-2939 GCF_002776525.5 Piliocolobus tephrosceles | reverse complement strand
GTGGCATTAGAGAGGAGAAGCATCGAAATCCCCTGTGGGATGGCTGTGGGAAAGGATGCATGTGGGGTGAGGACGAGGTGCTCGAGCTGGAAACCAGAGCTCCAGGGTCTCCCCCAGAAGGATCAGATGGAGACCACAGGCTGGGAGTCTCCAAGTCAGGGGTCAGCAGGAATCAGCCTGGGGCCCCCGCTCCCTGCAGGGGGAAGGGGCTGGATGGCCACTGTGGGCTCAGCCTCTGTGGACTGTGAGGGAAAAGCTCTTGCCCTGCAAAGCCAGCCCATGCCTGCCTCGCTGAGGGACTGATCAGCACCTCACAGGACCCTCCACTCAAACAGAATATGCTTGGGCCGCTGACTTACTTGGGCCACCCTGAGGGAAAGTTAGGAGGCACCAGTTAAGTTAGAGCTTAGGGGATGCAGGGACCCTTCGTCAGGAACTCAAAGGGGAAACAGAGCCCAGGCCCTGTTATTCCGCATCTACTCACCCCTCCCTCCAGAAGGGATCAGAGGCAGCTGGGGGTGGGAGCCCGTCCTGGACGTCTGAGCCCAGGGGAGGCCCCGTCCTCTCTCCTCTGACGTCTGAGCCCAGGGGAGGCCCCGTCCTCTCTCCTCTGACATCTGAGCCCAGGGGAGGCCCCGTCCTCTCTCCTCTGTGGGACGTGCCCATGCCCGGGGACGGGGACCAACAACGGGCTCTTCACACAGAACCAGACTGCTTCATCGACCCTGGGAGTGAGGGTTCCGGGTGCTGTGTGTCCCTGAGGAATGACTCACCTTCCTTCCTAGCAAACTACAGGGACATGCCATCAAATCAAGCTGCTGGTTCTAACCCCGGAACTTACATGAAATGCAGGGAAGGGAGGAGCATCTCCAAGGATGCCTGGGGATGTGATCAGCACCATCTGGACAGGGACTCACAGGACAAATGGCACAGCCCTGTCCTTCTGCAAAGAAATCACGGGGAGAAAAGAAGGGGCTGGAGGAGAGGGAAGAAGGAAGACGGCAGAAATGTGTGGATACGTTCCCCCCATGACCAGTGGTGTGCTGGCAGAGGCTGAACAACAGGATCTCTTGGCATGTGTGCATGCTCACACACGTGTGCACAGATTTTCATTTTTACTGACACAAAGGCTCTGCAGCACCCAGATTTTGAATAGTGAAATACACCACGCCCTTATTGTGAATTCCAAATTGCAAGCGGTTGTTGCAGGATGTTCTCACTGATTCTTACTGAACTATTCTATTCATAGTTGACTTCTGGTGCTGGCTGTTGATTTATTGCCTCTGGGTTCCAAAGTTGTCCTGCGTTGTCTGCTGGGTGGAAATGCGTCTGGGCCCGGCAGCATCTCTCCTGTGTCAGCTGGTGCAGTGTTGAGCACGGTCAGCAGAGGGCGCCGAGGAGGCCTGGCAGGAGGAAAGGTGCTGCTCTTCCGTCCCTAAACCAGCTCCAGTGGCTGGAAGGTTTGGGCTGGGCTCCCTTGTAGGGTCGTGCTGGGCTGGTGGCTTCTCCAGTGCCGGCACCTGGGTGAGCTTCTCTCATGTTCTTTGGAGTTCTCTGTACTCCTTAATCCTCAACTCCTCCTTTCTGCAGTCCCCTGTTAAATTGAACAAACCATTAAATAAAACCTGCCCAGTTCAAATCACTGTGGGGTTTCTCTCTCCTGATGGAACCCAGGCTGACACACTGTGGCTGCAAATCAAGCAAGATTTGGCAAAGATAGACAATGAGTAGATGTTTTCACTGTCAGATTCAGCAAGAGACTCACAGAACTGGCAAATGGGTGCAGTTCTGACGTGCGTGTGGGCTGTAATTTCATTACACTGACCTAAGTGAGATGACGTCACATGCATCAGCTCAGGTCAGACGGAAGTTGACCCTGGAGCCCCACTTGTCATCAATGAAGTGAGCAGCTTCCTCACTTAGTCAGAAAATCACTTTCAGGCCAGGTGCGTGGCTCACGCCAGTATTCCCAGCACTTCAGGAGGCTGTAGTGGGAGAATTGCATGATGCCAGGAGTGTGAGTTACCCTGAAAAATCTCATTCGTTTCTACAAAAAATATTTTAAAAATTAGCTGGATGTGGTGACGTGTGCCTGTAGTCCCTGCTACAGGGAAGGCCAAGGCCAGGAAATCTTCCCAGGCCATGGGATTCGGCTCCCCCTTTCCTGCCTGACTTTCTTCTTGGAGGTTGCTTGTTTTTTTGTTTTCAATTGTAATAAAAGACACATAACATAAAATTTCTCATCTTCACCTTCTTTTTCTAAGTGTATAGATAGCAGTGTTAACCAAATGCACATGCTAGCACACGAGATCTCTAGAACTTTTTCATCTTGCGAAAATGGAATCTCTCTATCCATTGAACAACTCCTCTTCCCCCTCCCTGGCAACAGCCATTCTTTCTGTCTCTAAGAGTTTGACTGTTTTAGGAATCTCACATGAGTTGAATCATGTTGTGTTCATCTTTTTGTGACTGGCTTATTGACTTAGCATAATATCCTCAGGATTTAGCCATGTTGTAGCGCATGGCAGGATTTTCTTCCTTCTGAAGACTGAAGAGGATTCTGCTGTGTATAATCCCACACTTTCTCTGTCCACTCACTCTTCAAAGGACATTTAGGCTGCTTCCACCTCCTGGTTATGGTGAGCAAGGTTGCAGTGAACGAGGGTATGCAGATATCTCTCTGAGATCCTGTGATCAGTTCTTTTGGATAAATAACCAGAAGTGGGATCACTGGATTATAGGGATTTTTTGAAAAACACCACACTGTTCATTTGACCACACCTGTGGGGGCTTATTTCTGGGTTCTCTATTCTGTTCCATTGATCTGTATGTCTGTCTTTATGCCTATATCATACTGTTTTGATTACTGTAGCTTCATAACACATCTTTAGTTTTCTTTCACCAGATTGTTTTAGCTATTCAGGGTTCTTCAAGATTCC
>NW_022330328.1:0-1291 GCF_002776525.5 Piliocolobus tephrosceles | reverse complement strand
ACAGGGGAGGAGCAGACATTTGACTGCAGATGTGAGTAATGGGTTGCAGGGTTGGAGGTGATGGAGCTGCTGTCCCCACTGAGAGATGAGTCCCATCCATGGCCCTGTGGCCGGGTTCATTGTGGGGTGATCCCCCGCCCCCGTGGTGCCTGTGCACTAAACACATAAACTTCTCTGCCCAGGATGCCACAAAGCCCATACCCTCATTTTGGAACTCAGCGTCTTCTCATCCCTGTCCTGGGACTCAAATTCATTGCTCACATAGTTCAAGGCAGAGAGAGATATGGGTGAGAATAACGGCGGTTTAAGCTCCCACCTCTGAACACATTTGACATTGTAATGAGGCAGGTTCAGTAATACACTAGATGTGATTGATATCAACAGGAGAAACTCCCGTCTTCCAAGCCAGCTCTGCACTCTTATCCCAGGCACCACATCAGCAACAGGAGAACAAAGAGAAGCACAGGCAGCCCAGTGCCACATTATGGGGGTGAATCCACTGCAGGAAATGCTGCCACAATTAGCTGAGAAACTGTACAGGTCTGTCTCTGGGGGTCGACAGGGGGCTCTGCAGAGAGGACCCTGAGCAACAATCAGTTATGGGACAGAAGGGACCCTCCCATGGCCCCTAAGCAGACACCTCTCATGGTGAAGGAAAATGGGGAATGGGAGCCCCTAAAGCTTTGCTACTCTGGGACCAGCAGCATCAGCATCACCAGGAGTTTCTCAGAACTGCAGACTCTCAGGCCCTCCCTCCATACCTGCCCTACCTGTGGATTAGAGCCCAAAGTGGGATCTGGACCCACAGATATCCAGACTGAGGACAATTTTTCCCAGCTCTCCTTGTGGCCTTGTGTACCAAGTGACCCATTTCTGACCAATGCACTAAAATAAGAGACCATGGGAGCCACTTCCTGGTCATTTCCTGATAGAGGTGAGCCCTCCCCTTCTCCTCCTCTCCTCCACTTCCTCAGCTGTGAAATAGGAATGGTGATGATGATGATGATGGTGATGATGATAGTGACGATGGTGATGAGGATGATGGTGATGATGGTGACTATAATGGTGATGGTGATGATGATGGTGATGATGGTGATGTGATGATGATTGTTACAATGATGATGATGGCAGTAGTGGTGACGATGGTGATGATGATGATGGTGATGATGATAGTGATGGTTATAATTATGATGGTGATGATGGTGTGGTGATAATGGTGGTTATAATGATTATGATGATGATGATGGTGATGATGTTGATGATGGTGATGATTGTTATGATGATGATGATG
>NW_022330327.1:0-5382 GCF_002776525.5 Piliocolobus tephrosceles | reverse complement strand
TCTGCAGTGGCATCGTGAGGCGTGGTCTCTGCAGTGGCATCGTGAGGTGTGGTCTCTGGTGGGCCTGCTGGGTGAATTGTTGGGTGTCAGTGGCCAAAACAGGCCCAGGGGAGGGGCGGGGGTCAGTGGGGAAGGACCTGGCCACTGCTCCTTTCCTCATTCCAGAGCAGGCTGCAGCCAGATCCCTGGATGAAGGGGCCTTCAGATTGCAGATCTGAACAGAAGGGCTGCTGGATGATGTTTGAAGCCATGAGAATATGCCTGGAAAAGATAAAGGGCCAGGGCAGGGCCTGAATTAGGACCAGGGCCGAGCCTGAATTAGGGCCAAAGCTGGGCCTGAATTAGGACCAGGGCTGAGACTGAATTAGGGCCAGGGCTGAGACTGAATTAGGGCCAAAGCTGGGCCTGAATTAGGGCCGGGGCTGAGCCTGAATTAGGGCCAGGGCTGAGACTGAATTGCCGAAGAGAAGAGGGGAAATCACGAAAGGTAACGGAGGAGGACTGAGCCTGGGCTGGTGGAATACCCACCTCCACTTTGGGTCTCAGGAAGGGCAAGCCAGAGTCCCTTCTCGGAGGAGTGATAGGTCACAGCGACTCAGGCCTGATCCTGCTTCGTACCTAGAATAACAGAAGATCTGCCTCAGAAACCTCAAGCTCCGAAGACGCCTTCAGACCCACGAGGATGGAGTGTGAAATTCCATGAATATCGAGTCTATTTTCTGGACCCCAGAGGTGAGCACGGGCTGACAGAGAATGCGCCATTCACGAATCTCCCAGGATAGTGAGGGTGGGAGATACATGCATGTGCCCTCTGATCCCCAGGGGGCCTTACCAGGAGGTTTTTGTATGGTTCTGGAAAGCTGTGCATCTTCCTCTCTGTCGGGCTCATTCTGAACCACAATCCCGGCATCCACATGGCAGACGCTTCCTGGGCACTCTGAAGAGTCACAGGACGCTTGGGCCACTCAGAACACAGCAGGCTGCAGCTGCAGAGCTTGAAAAGATTTATTGTAAAAGTCCAAGAGAACAAATACAGCATCTTGCACATTACTCCATACTTAAAAATATTTGGATTAATTGTACACAAAATTTGCATTCAAAAGCTTTTATGTAAATAGGAGTTAAAAATTGCAGAGTGTGTAGAAGGAGAGCGTCTCCCCTCAAGCGTCTCCAGGGGAGCAGAGCCTCTGGGCTCCGCCTGGTCTGGCTGGCACTGGTCGGCGGTCACTCTGACGAGTGATGGGTGTCGAGCTGGCGAGTGTTGGACTGACATGGGTCAGAGACCCATGCCTCTGTGAAGCAAAGCTGGAGGTAGACCCCACCCCAACCCCTGGCCTGAGACTGCGGGCACTCGGCTGTCTTTAGAGGTGGGGTCCGATGCCCGCCATGTGAACTCTTCTCAGATGGTGACCATGCCGGGTGCACCCGGGTCTCTGTCCCGTCTCCTATGCTGCTGGCTTTGTGCAGAAACCATAGTTCCTGGGCTCCTGGGTCAGCGCCGGGCCCAGACCCCAAGAAACCGTTCTCATACCCCTCCCAGCCCCATCACAGCTGCTCAACCTTCACCAGACTCATTCTCCTCCTGCCGGGGGGGCGGCGCCAGGCCACTATTCCTCTTGGACAGGGTGCCTGTCTTACCATGCGGAGATGCCAGGACCAATGAGATAAAGCAGGGGCACAGATTCCCAAAGAATGAAGGTGCCTGAGACGCAGCAGTGTGAAGCGGGACTGGGGCTCCACTGTTCAGAGGGAACGCAGGGTTTCCACCCAGACACAGCCGGGTCTTGGTTGAAGGGGGCAGAAGACACAGGCAGGAGTTGGCGGGCCCGTCTGTTCTGCCGGTCACCACCACTCAGCACTCACTCACCTGTGCGCCCACTCATTCCCTCACTCACTCTCCCATGCATGCATTTATTCACTGATTCAGTCATTCACCCGCACGTGAATTCACTCACTCGTTCATCTGTGCATGCATATATTCATTCACTCACCCATGCATGCATTCACTATTCACTCACTCACCCACCCATGCGCCCATTCACTCATTCACCCACCCATGCGCCCATTCACTCACTGACTCACCCATGTACCCATTCACTCACTCACCCACCGACCCATGCACCCATTCACTCACTCACCCACCGACCCATGCGCCCATTCACTCACTCACCCACCCACCCATGCGCCCATTCACTCACTCACCCACTCACCCGTGCACCCATTCACTCACTCAGTCACCCACCCGTGCACCCATTCACTCTTTCACCCACCCACCCGTGTACCCATTCACTCACTCACTCACTCACTCACTCACCCATGTACCCACAGTCTCGGTCCCATGGTCCTGTTCCCACATTCTCGGTCCCACGATCCAGTTCCCATGGTCCTGTTCCCACGGTCTCAGTCCCACAGTCTCGGTCCCACGGTCCTGTTCCCATGGTCCTGTCCCCACGGTCTCAGTCCCACAGTCTCAGTCCCATGGTCCTGTTCCCACGTTCTCGGTCCCACGATCCAGTTCCCATGGTCCTGTTCCCATGGTCTCAGTCCCACGGTCCTGTTCCCATAGTCCCGCCCAGGGCTTGGGCCCCACAGGGGAATGAGAAGCTCCACTGTTTCCTTGTGAGTATCAGGAAAGGGCGGCCCCTCTGTGATCTCCCAGTTCCCAGGAACTCAGACAGCCAGGACAGTTAGTGAGGGAGCCAACAGCAAGCGTCCCCACCTTGGGACCCTTGTGACGCCAGACTTGCCCCTCTGCAATAACGGCCTCTGATTGTCACATGGGTTTCCTGGAAGGGCCAATCAGAGCCCCGAGCCCCTGAACTCAATAGTGGTAGGTTCACGATGTGCACGTGACCTGTGTGGGTCCAATCAGAGTCCTAAGACTAGTGTGGGCGGTCCCAGGACGAGTTCATTTATTGGGGAACTGAGCCCTGGGGTGTGGGTTGGAGACGGAGTGGCCACCTGCAAGGAAGACCGGGCTTCTAGATAAGCTAGTGAAGGGACTGTCCTAATATAAACTAACACGGGGGCTGGAATTATGTAAAAGAACGCAGGTGCTGTCATCACATAAACGAATCTAGGAACAATGAGCCAGGAGACGGACCAGGAAAACTGGATGTGCACATTTTCAGCCTCTCAATTCTGCTCATTCTGGCTGGTGAGAGAAGTCGGGAAGGCTCCTGCATGCTCTAATATGGGTTGAATGGGTATTCCTTCTCTTGCCCCTGAGAGGCCCTGATGGACGCGTTCCAGAGGCACCCGGCACTGCCTCCGTCTCCCTCCGGTTTTACCCACCGCCCAAGCCTGGGCCAGCTGTCAGTCAGAGGAAAGTGTGATGGGGATGTGGACCTGGGATTTGGGACTCTAGGGACATGGCCTGGTTGGCCCCGTGTCCGTGTCACAGTGAGATGCCAGTGTGTGCAGCTCTAACGTCAGTCCTGAGCCCAGCTCAGCTGCGGGTTCTTTGATGAGTTCAGACCAAACGGCATGTTGCACAGAAGGCCGGGTGTATCAGGCAGAAGCCTCCTTCCTATCACGGAGATCTCAGGTGCGAAGGAACCAGAGCCTGGGCAGCATTGCTGACCCTGCCTGGGGCTGTGGGACTGGATCGATTCCGGGTTGTCCCGGGAGAAGACGACTAGTCTCTTAGAGAAATTGCCAAGAGGACTGGGCCAGGATGCCCAGACACCCTGATGGGCTGAGACGCCACCTGAGAACGGTTAAGTATCCCTTCTGGACAGAGTTGCAACCCTCCCCTGAGAACCAGGGCCGCCGGCCATGCACTCCTGGCATCTCTCCAACTTTCCTCGGGAAGCTGTTTCCACTGTCTTCTCTCCAACTCACAGCAGCACTTCTCCAGAGACCCGGGCACCAAGCCCTGCAGCTTCAAGAGCCTCATGGCCAGGCTGGCCCATGCTCAAAGGGCTAAGACTGAATGCTGTCCCATCAGCTGACTCACGTGCAGGGCCTGGGGTGGCCTCATGTCTAGAGATCCACCATGCTGAATGATGGGAAGTCAGCCAGGGCAGCATCCAGCGTGTGGGCCTGGCAGATGCCACAGTTCCTGGCCCAGCTCCTGGGAAATGATTCTAAGAAATGTGGGGGCCTGGCGTGGGCTCATGGTTGGAGACTCAGTCTCACAAATAACTGAGAAACGGGGACAGTTAACAACCAGGGACTTCCCTGGATATTTCCAGGAGATTCAGCCTGGGTAGTCTGGAGTCAGCCTGGTTAATGGTTGGAGAATCAGTGTGGTCTATGAAGAGGAATAAATCTTCATACCGGGTGACTCAGCCTGATTAATGTTGAGAGACTAAAGCTCTTGTGTCCCAGATGGAGAAGGGAAAGCAAATACTCTAGTCTGTTCTTAAAAGGTAAAAAGGTGATTGTTAAATGCCTGCTCTAAAGTCCCCCACAGTGAGTGAGAGTCTGAGCTTGAATAGGCGCCTTGGTTCAGGTCCACTGTGAAGGGCCCTTCACCTTCCTGCTCCTGGGTCCATTCATTCCCCACCTCAGCACACACTAAACATCTCACCACTTCCTGGATTTTAATTGCCCACTGAGCTACTCTGAGATCCACAGACTTCGGTACTGGAGCTGGGAGAGACCAGCACTTGTTAAACTTATGCAATAAAATATGAACTGGAATTAGAAACAGCCCTTGGCAAGACTCAGTTCAAGAGGATGTTTTGGAACTATAAGTGCAATTACTCAATGTGAAGCCCTCCAGGGACGGTCAGCTGCTCATCCTGGTGAGATTATGAAATAAGGACTCCTCATGGTCAGGGTCCTCCCAGGGGGAAGTTGCTGGAGTGTGGGAGTGGAGCTGTAAGGGTCACAGTGATGAGCTGGGACGCTGCCTTTCTGAAGTCTCAGCCTCTAATTATCTTAGGGGGCAGGTGCCTTCCTGATGGTGTAGAAACAGTCACTAGCATCTATCCATCATCCACCCACTTATTCACCCATCCACATGTCTGTACCTTCATCATCCATTCATTCACCCATCCACACCCATCTACCCATTTACTTATTTGTTCACCCATCCACATACTCATCCATTTGTCATTCACACATCTATCTACTCGTTCACCCTTCCATCCATTTGTCATTCATCCATCACCCATCCGCCCATCTACTCATTTACTTATTTATCTATTTCCTCTTCTATCCATTTACTTATCCATCCATCCATCCATCCATTCATCATCTATCCATCACCGACTCATCTGTCCCTTCATTCAAACAACATGAATTGAATGTCTGCTCAGTCTCAGGCACTGCTGGGCAGCTAGTTTTGTAAAAGACCATGAAGAGAGTGGTTGTGCTGCCAAAGGCATTCATACACCATCACAGGTAATCTTGGGCAAGGTCATAAGATGCTTT
>NW_022330326.1:0-1291 GCF_002776525.5 Piliocolobus tephrosceles | reverse complement strand
ACAGGGGAGGAGCAGACATTTGACTGCAGATGTGAGTAATGGGTTGCTGGGTTGGAGGTGATGGAGCTGCTGTCCCCACTGAGAGATGAGTCCCATCCATGGCCCTGTGGCCGGGTTCATTGTGGGGTGATCCCCCGCCCCCGTGGTGCCTGTGCACTAAACACATAAACTTCTCTGCCCAGGATGCCACAAAGCCCATACCCTCATTTTGGAACTCAGCGTCTTCTCATCCCTGTCCTGGGACTCAAATTCATTGCTCACATAGTTCAAGGCAGAGAGAGATATGGGTGAGAATAACGGCGGTTTAAGCTCCCACCTCTGAACACATTTGACATTGTAATGAGGCAGGTTCAGTAATACACTAGATGTGATTGATATCAACAGGAGAAACTCCCGTCTTCCAAGCCAGCTCTGCACTCTTATCCCAGGCACCACATCAGCAACAGGAGAACAAAGAGAAGCACAGGCAGCCCAGTGCCACATTATGGGGGTGAATCCACTGCAGGAAATGCTGCCACAATTAGCTGAGAAACTGTACAGGTCTGTCTCTGGGGGTCGACAGGGGGCTCTGCAGAGAGGACCCTGAGCAACAATCAGTTATGGGACAGAAGGGACCCTCCCATGGCCCCTAAGCAGACACCTCTCATGGTGAAGGAAAATGGGGAATGGGAGCCCCTAAAGCTTTGCTACTCTGGGACCAGCAGCATCAGCATCACCAGGAGTTTCTCAGAACTGCAGACTCTCAGGCCCTCCCTCCATATCTGCCCTACCTGTGGATTAGAGCCCAAAGTGGGATCTGGACCCACAGATATCCAGACTGAGGACAATTTTTCCCAGCTCTCCTTGTGGCCTTGTGTACCAAGTGACCCATTTCTGACCAATGCACTAAAATAAGAGACCATGGGAGCCACTTCCTGGTCATTTCCTGATAGAGGTGAGCCCTCCCCTTCTCCTCCTCTCCTCCACTTCCTCAGCTGTGAAATAGGAATGGTGATGATGATGATGATGGTGATGATGATAGTGACGATGGTGATGAGGATGATGGTGATGATGGTGACTATAATGGTGATGGTGATGATGATGGTGATGATGGTGATGTGATGATGATTGTTACAATGATGATGATGGCAGTAGTGGTGACGATGGTGATGATGATGATGGTGATGATGATAGTGATGGTTATAATTATGATGGTGATGATGGTGTGGTGATAATGGTGGTTATAATGATTATGATGATGATGATGGTGATGATGTTGATGATGGTGATGATTGTTATGATGATGATGATG
>NW_022330325.1:0-5334 GCF_002776525.5 Piliocolobus tephrosceles | reverse complement strand
TCTGCAGTGGCATCGTGAGGCGTGGTCTCTGCAGTGGCATCGTGAGGTGTGGTCTCTGGTGGGCCTGCTGGGTGAATTGTTGGGTGTCAGTGGCCAAAACAGGCCCAGGGGAGGGGCGGGGGTCAGTGGGGAAGGACCTGGCCACTGCTCCTTTCCTCATTCCAGAGCAGGCTGCAGCCAGATCCCTGGATGAAGGGGCCTTCAGATTGCAGATCTGAACAGAAGGGCTGCTGGATGATGTTTGAAGCCATGAGAATATGCCTGGAAAAGATAAAGGGCCAGGGCAGGGCCTGAATTAGAACCAGGGCCGAGCCTGAATTAGGGCCAAAGCTGGGCCTGAATTAGGACCAGGGCTGAGACTGAATTAGGGCCAGGGCTGAGACTGAATTAGGGCCAGGGCTGAGACTGAATTGCCAAAGAGAAGAGGGGAAATTACGAAAGGTAACGGAGGAGGACTGAGCCTGGGCTGGTGGAATACCCACCTCCACTTTGGGTCTCAGGAAGGGCAAGCCAGAGTCCCTTCTCGGAGGAGTGATAGGTCACAGCGACTCAGGCCTGATCCTGCTTCGTACCTAGAATAACAGAAGATCTGCCTCAGAAACCTCAAGCTCCGAAGACGCCTTCAGACCCACGAGGATGGAGTGTGAAATTCCATGAATATCGAGTCTATTTTCTGGACCCCAGAGGTGAGCACGGGCTGACAGAGAATGCGCCATTCACGAATCTCCCAGGATAGTGAGGGTGGGAGATACATGCATGTGCCCTCTGATCCCCAGGGGGCCTTACCAGGAGGTTTTTTTATGGTTCTGGAAAGCTGTGCATCTTCCTCTCTGTCGGGCTCATTCTGAACCACAATCCCGGCATCCACATGGCAGACGCTTCCTGGGCACTCTGAAGAGTCACAGGACGCTTGGGCCACTCAGAACACAGCAGGCTGCAGCTGCAGAGCTTGAAAAGATTTATTGTAAAAGTCCAAGAGAACAAATACAGCATCTTGCACATTACTCCATACTTAAAAATATTTGGATTAATTGTACACAAAATTTGCATTCAAAAGCTTTTATGTAAATAGGAGTTAAAAATTGCAGAGTGTGTAGAAGGAGAGCGTCTCCCCTCAAGCGTCTCCAGGGGAGCAGAGCCTCTGGGCTCCGCCTGGTCTGGCTGGCACTGGTCGGCGGTCACTCTGACGAGTGATGGGTGTCGAGCTGGCGAGTGTTGGACTGACATGGGTCAGAGACCCATGCCTCCTGTGAAGCAAAGCTGGAGGTAGACCCCACCCCAACCCCTGGCCTGAGACTGCGGGCACTCGGCTGTCTTTAGAGGTGGGGTCCGATGCCTGCCATGTGGACTCTTCTCAGATGGTGACCATGCCGGGTGCACCCGGGTCTCTGTCCCGTCTCCTACGCTGCTGGCTTTGTGCAGAAACCATAGTTCCTGGGCTCCTGGGTCAGCGCCGGGCCCAGACCCCAAGAAACCGTTCTCATACCCCTCCCAGCCCCATCACAGCTGCTCAACCTTCACCAGACTCATTCTCCTCCTGCCGGGGGGGGCGGCGCCAGGCCACTATTCCTCTTGGACAGGGTGCCTGTCTTACCATGCGGAGATGCCAGGACCAATGAGATAAAGCGGGGGCACAGATTCCCAAAGAATGAAGGTGCCTGAGACGCAGCAGTGTGAAGCGGGACTGGGGCTCCACTGTTCAGAGGGAACGCAGGGTTTCCACCCAGACACAGCCGGGTCTTGGTTGAAGGGGGCAGAAGACACAGGCAGGAGTTGGCGGGCCCGTCTGTTCTGCCGGTCACCACCACTCAGCACTCACTCACCTGTGCGCCCACTCATTCCCTCACTCACTCTCCCATGCATGCATTTATTCACTGATTCAGTCATTCACCCGCACGTGAATTCACTCACTCGTTCATCTGTGCATGCATATATTCATTCACTCACCCATGCATGCATTCACTATTCACTCACTCACCCACCCATGCGCCCATTCACTCATTCACCCACCCATGCGCCCATTCACTCACTGACTCACCCATGTACCCATTCACTCACTCACCCACCGACCCATGCACCCATTCACTCACTCACCCACCGACCCATGCGCCCATTCACTCACTCACCCACCCACCCGTGCACCCATTCACTCACTCACTCACCCACCCATGCACCCATTCACTCACTCAGTCACCCACCCGTGCACCCATTCACTCTTTCACCCACCCACCCGTGTACCCATTCACTCACTCACTCACTCACTCACCCATGTACCCACAGTCTCGGTCCCATGGTCCTGTTCCCACATTCTCGGTCCCACGATCCAGTTCCCATGGTCCTGTTCCCACGGTCTCAGTCCCACAGTCTCGGTCCCACGGTCCTGTTCCCATGGTCCTGTCCCCACGGTCTCAGTCCCACAGTCTCAGTCCCATGGTCCTGTTCCCACGTTCTCGGTCCCACGATCCAGTTCCCATGGTCCTGTTCCCATGGTCTCAGTCCCACGGTCCTGTTCCCATAGTCCCGCCCAGGGCTTGGGCCCCACAGGGGAATGAGAAGCTACACTGTTTCCTTGTGAGTATCAGGAAAGGGCGGCCCCTCTGTGATCTCCCAGTTCCCAGGAACTCAGACAGCCAGGACAGTTAGTGAGGGAGCCAACAGCAAGCGTCCCCACCTTGGGACCCTTGTGACGCCAGACTTGCCCCTCTGCAATAACGGCCTCTGATTGTCACATGGGTTTCCTGGAAGGGCCAATCAGAGCCCCGAGCCCCTGAACTCAATAGTGGTAGGTTCACGATGTGCACGTGACCTGTGTGGGTCCAATCAGAGTCCTAAGACTAGTGTGGGCGGTCCCAGGACGAGTTCATTTATTGGGGAACTGAGCCCTGGGGTGTGGGTTGGAGACGGAGTGGCCACCTGCAAGGAAGACCGGGCTTCTAGATAAGCTAGTGAAGGGACTGTCCTAATATAAACTAACACGGGGGCTGGAATTATGTAAAAGAACGCAGGTGCTGTCATCACATAAACGAATCTAGGAACAATGAGCCAGGAGACAGACCAGGAAAACTGGATGTGCACATTTTCAGCCTCTCAATTCTGCTCATTCTGGCTAGTGAGAGAAGTCGGGAAGGCTCCTGCATGCTCTAATATGGGTTGAATGGGTATTCCTTCTCTTGCCCCTGAGAGGCCCTGATGGACGCGTTCCAGAGGCACCCGGCACTGCCTCCGTCTCCCTCCGGTTTTACCCACCGCCCAAGCCTGGGCCAGCTGTCAGTCAGAGGAAAGTGTGATGGGGATGTGGACCTGGGATTTGGGACTCTAGGGACATGGCCTGGTTGGCCCCGTGTCCGTGTCACAGTGAGATGCCAGTGTGTGCAGCTCTAACGTCAGTCCTGAGCCCAGCTCAGCTGCAGGTTCTTTGATGAGTTCAGACCAAACGGCATGTTGCACAGAAGGCCGGGTGTATCAGGCAGAAGCCTCCTTCCTATCATGGAGATCTCAGGTGCGAAGGAACCAGAGCCTGGGCAGCATTGCTGACCCTGCCTGGGGCTGTGGGACTGGATCGATTCCGGGTTGTCCCGGGAGAAGACGACTAGTCTCTTAGAGAAATTGCCAAGAGGACTGGGCCAGGATGCCCAGACACCCTGATGGGCTGAGACGCCACCTGAGAACGGTTAAGTATCCCTTCTGGACAGAGTTGCAACCCTCCCCTGAGAACCAGGGCCGCCGGCCATGCACTCCTGGCATCTCTCCAACTTTCCTCGGGAAGCTGTTTCCACTGTCTTCTCTCCAACTCACAGCAGCACTTCTCCAGAGACCCGGGCACCAAGCCCTGCAGCTTCAAGAGCCTCATGGCCAGGCTGGCCCATGCTCAAAGGGCTAAGACTGAATGCTGTCCCATCAGCTGACTCACGTGCAGGGCCTGGGGTGGCCTCATGTCTAGAGATCCACCATGCTGAATGATGGGAAGTCAGCCAGGGCAGCATCCAGCGTGTGGGCCTGGCAGATGCCACAGTTCCTAGCCCAGCTCCTGGGAAATGATTCTAAGAAATGTGGGGGCCTGGCGTGGGCTCATGGTTGGAGACTCAGTCTCACAAATAACTGAGAAACGGGGACAGTTAACAACCAGGGACTTCCCTGGATATTTCCAGGAGATTCAGCCTGGGTAGTCTGGAGTCAGCCTGGTTAATGGTTGGAGAATCAGTGTGGTCTATGAAGAGGAATAAATCTTCATACCGGGTGACTCAGCCTGATTAATGTTGAGAGACTAAAGCTCTTGTGTCCCAGATGGAGAAGGGAAAGCAAATACTCTAGTCTGTTCTTAAAAGGTAAAAAGGTGATTGTTAAATGCCTGCTCTAAAGTCCCCCACAGTGAGTGAGAGTCTGAGCTTGAATAGGCGCCTTGGTTCAGGTCCACTGTGAAGGGCCCTTCACCTTCCTGCTCCTGGGTCCATTCATTCCCCACCTCAGCACACACTAAACATCTCACCACTTCCTGGATTTTAATTGCCCACTGAGCTACTCTGAGATCCACAGACTTCGGTACTGGAGCTGGGAGAGACCAGCACTTGTTAAACTTATGCAATAAAATATGAACTGGAATTAGAAACAGCCCTTGGCAAGACTCAGTTCAAGAGGATGTTTTGGAACTATAAGTGCAATTACTCAATGTGAAGCCCTCCAGGGATGGTCAGCTGCTCATCCTGGTGAGATTATGAAATAAGGACTCCTCATGGTCAGGGTCCTCCCAGGGGGAAGTTGCTGGAGTGTGGGAGTGGAGCTGTAAGGGTCACAGTGATGAGCTGGGACGCTGCCTTTCTGAAGTCTCAGCCTCTAATTATCTTAGGGGGCAGGTGCCTTCCTGATGGTGTAGAAACAGTCACTAGCATCTATCCATCATCCACCCACTTATTCACCCATCCACATGTCTGTACCTTCATCATCCATTCATTCACCCATCCACACCCATCTACCCATTTACTTATTTGTTCACCCATCCACATACTCATCCATTTGTCATTCACACATCTATCTACTCGTTCACCCTTCCATCCATTTGTCATTCATCCATCACCCATCCGCCCATCTACTCATTTACTTATTTATCTATTTCCTCTTCTATCCATTTACTTATCCATCCATCCATCCATCCATTCATCATCTATCCATCACCGACTCATCTGTCCCTTCATTCAAACAACATGAATTGAATGTCTGCTCAGTCTCAGGCACTGCTGGGCAGCTAGTTTTGTAAAAGACCATGAAGAGAGTGGTTGTGCTGCCAAAGGCCTTCATACACCATCACAGGTAATCTTGGGCAAGGTCATAAGATGCTTT
>NW_022330324.1:0-2939 GCF_002776525.5 Piliocolobus tephrosceles | reverse complement strand
GGAATCTTGAAGAACCCTGAATAGCTAAAACAATCTGGTGAAAGAAAACTAAAGATGTGTTATGAAGCTACAGTAATCAAAACAGTATGATATAGGCATAAAGACAGACATACAGATCAATGGAACAGAATAGAGAACCCAGAAATAAGCCCCCACAGGTGTGGTCAAATGAACAGTGTGGTGTTTTTCAAAAAATCCCTATAATCCAGTGATCCCACTTCTGGTTATTTATCCAAAAGAACTGATCACAGGATCTCAGAGAGATATCTGCATACCCTCGTTCACTGCAACCTTGCTCACCATAACCAGGAGGTGGAAGCAGCCTAAATGTCCTTTGAAGAGTGAGTGGACAGAGAAAGTGTGGGATTATACACAGCAGAATCCTCTTCAGTCTTCAGAAGGAAGAAAATCCTGCCATGCGCTACAACATGGCTAAATCCTGAGGATATTATGCTAAGTCAATAAGCCAGTCACAAAAAGATGAACACAACATGATTCAACTCATGTGAGATTCCTAAAACAGTCAAACTCTTAGAGACAGAAAGAATGGCTGTTGCCAGGGAGGGGGAAGAGGAGTTGTTCAATGGATAGAGAGATTCCATTTTCGCAAGATGAAAAAGTTCTAGAGATCTCGTGTGCTAGCATGTGCATTTGGTTAACACTGCTATCTATACACTTAGAAAAAGAAGGTGAAGATGAGAAATTTTATGTTATGTGTCTTTTATTACAATTGAAAACAAAAAAACAAGCAACCTCCAAGAAGAAAGTCAGGCAGGAAAGGGGGAGCCGAATCCCATGGCCTGGGAAGATTTCCTGGCCTTGGCCTTCCCTGTAGCAGGGACTACAGGCACACGTCACCACATCCAGCTAATTTTTAAAATATTTTTTGTAGAAACGAATGAGATTTTTCAGGGTAACTCACACTCCTGGCATCATGCAATTCTCCCACTACAGCCTCCTGAAGTGCTGGGAATACTGGCGTGAGCCACGCACCTGGCCTGAAAGTGATTTTCTGACTAAGTGAGGAAGCTGCTCACTTCATTGATGACAAGTGGGGCTCCAGGGTCAACTTCCGTCTGACCTGAGCTGATGCATGTGACGTCATCTCACTTAGGTCAGTGTAATGAAATTACAGCCCACACGCACGTCAGAACTGCACCCATTTGCCAGTTCTGTGAGTCTCTTGCTGAATCTGACAGTGAAAACATCTACTCATTGTCTATCTTTGCCAAATCTTGCTTGATTTGCAGCCACAGTGTGTCAGCCTGGGTTCCATCAGGAGAGAGAAACCCCACAGTGATTTGAACTGGGCAGGTTTTATTTAATGGTTTGTTCAATTTAACAGGGGACTGCAGAAAGGAGGAGTTGAGGATTAAGGAGTACAGAGAACTCCAAAGAACATGAGAGAAGCTCACCCAGGTGCCGGCACTGGAGAAGCCACCAGCCCAGCACGACCCTACAAGGGAGCCCAGCCCAAACCTTCCAGCCACTGGAGCTGGTTTAGGGACGGAAGAGCAGCACCTTTCCTCCTGCCAGGCCTCCTCGGCGCCCTCTGCTGACCGTGCTCAACACTGCACCAGCTGACACAGGAGAGATGCTGCCGGGCCCAGACGCATTTCCACCCAGCAGACAACGCAGGACAACTTTGGAACCCAGAGGCAATAAATCAACAGCCAGCACCAGAAGTCAACTATGAATAGAATAGTTCAGTAAGAATCAGTGAGAACATCCTGCAACAACCGCTTGCAATTTGGAATTCACAATAAGGGCGTGGTGTATTTCACTATTCAAAATCTGGGTGCTGCAGAGCCTTTGTGTCAGTAAAAATGAAAATCTGTGCACACGTGTGTGAGCATGCACACATGCCAAGAGATCCTGTTGTTCAGCCTCTGCCAGCACACCACTGGTCATGGGGGGAACGTATCCACACATTTCTGCCGTCTTCCTTCTTCCCTCTCCTCCAGCCCCTTCTTTTCTCCCCGTGATTTCTTTGCAGAAGGACAGGGCTGTGCCATTTGTCCTGTGAGTCCCTGTCCAGATGGTGCTGATCACATCCCCAGGCATCCTTGGAGATGCTCCTCCCTTCCCTGCATTTCATGTAAGTTCCGGGGTTAGAACCAGCAGCTTGATTTGATGGCATGTCCCTGTAGTTTGCTAGGAAGGAAGGTGAGTCATTCCTCAGGGACACACAGCACCCGGAACCCTCACTCCCAGGGTCGATGAAGCAGTCTGGTTCTGTGTGAAGAGCCCGTTGTTGGTCCCCGTCCCCGGGCATGGGCACGTCCCACAGAGGAGAGAGGACGGGGCCTCCCCTGGGCTCAGATGTCAGAGGAGAGAGGACGGGGCCTCCCCTGGGCTCAGACGTCAGAGGAGAGAGGACGGGGCCTCCCCTGGGCTCAGACGTCCAGGACGGGCTCCCACCCCCAGCTGCCTCTGATCCCTTCTGGAGGGAGGGGTGAGTAGATGCGGAATAACAGGGCCTGGGCTCTGTTTCCCCTTTGAGTTCCTGACGAAGGGTCCCTGCATCCCCTAAGCTCTAACTTAACTGGTGCCTCCTAACTTTCCCTCAGGGTGGCCCAAGTAAGTCAGCGGCCCAAGCATATTCTGTTTGAGTGGAGGGTCCTGTGAGGTGCTGATCAGTCCCTCAGCGAGGCAGGCATGGGCTGGCTTTGCAGGGCAAGAGCTTTTCCCTCACAGTCCACAGAGGCTGAGCCCACAGTGGCCATCCAGCCCCTTCCCCCTGCAGGGAGCGGGGGCCCCAGGCTGATTCCTGCTGACCCCTGACTTGGAGACTCCCAGCCTGTGGTCTCCATCTGATCCTTCTGGGGGAGACCCTGGAGCTCTGGTTTCCAGCTCGAGCACCTCGTCCTCACCCCACATGCATCCTTTCCCACAGCCATCCCACAGGGGATTTCGATGCTTCTCCTCTCTAATGCCAC
>NW_022330323.1:0-1927 GCF_002776525.5 Piliocolobus tephrosceles | reverse complement strand
TGTGACCTCATGTCCTCTGTGCAGAGCTCGGGGCTGTCCTCTCATGGCTGCTCCTAGATGGTCAGGCCCTGTGTTCCAGGCAGCTTCGACAGTGACTGTCCCGGGTGCTGCCATCACTAACCCAGCCTAAGAGCAATAAAGCCGCCTGCCCTGGTGTGGAGAATGTGTGGGTTGCTATGCACCAGTCACCATGGCACCAGCACCCGTGACTTCAGGTCGGATGAGTGTCTGGAGAAGAGTGAGCAGCGTCAAATGGTCAGGGGCCCAGGGTGCCTGTGGAGGTCAGCCTCTGCCCAGTTCTCTGCAGGGAAACCTGTGGGGCTGTCCTGGGCCCCACGGAGCTCGCAGTTGCCCTGGAGAGCAGGGAGGAGGGGCCCACGAGGCCTTCTCATCTGGGACAGTCCTGGAAGAGGCCCCTTGGGGACACACAAGGGAAAATGGGGCATCCAGCAGCCAGACTGAGCCAGGACCTTGAGAGAAGAGACAGCTGTCCCCGGAAGTCCTGCACTGTGGCTGCTCCATCCACCAGCCAAGTGGAGCATCCTGGACCCACTCACAAGGAGCTCTGCTCTTCATGACTTTAATGCAACCTGTCACCGTCGTTGTGGGTGATCACTAACACAGCATAGCAAGGCAGGGAGACTACAGGGTGAGGAGTTTCTGCAGAAGACATTGGAACCAGGAATGTGCACAGACACCATGAATGTGAATTGTCACTTCAAAGGGAAGGCACAGGCAGCCCAGCAAAAGCAGCAGCTGATGGGAGCTCACGGCGAGCCCACCTCTCCTCCAAGTGGTGAGAGACCCCAGAGGAGAGGCCCAGGGTGTCAGTCCCCCTGGAACAGAGAGAAAGATGCCTGCGTGGACGGGTCCCCAGAGGTGTGGACAGCAGGGTCCCCGTGCTGACCGTGGCAGGACAAGCTCGGGTTCAAGCTCCTCAAGGAAAGCTTTAAGCTCATCCCCAGCTTCTGAGCAGGTGCAAGTCAGTCCCAGGGACGCTTTGTTCCGTTCCCTGCTCTCCAGGGGAGGCGGGTGGGGAAGGGAGGAAGACAGAGGCCTCTCCCTCCTCCCTGCACAGCCTCAGACCTTCCAGCCAGAAGCAGTGGCGTCTGATAACGATGATGACCACGCTAAGAATTATTAGCATTAGGAATCAATAGGCAGGGAGCTAGTGAAGTGCAGGGGCTGGGGGAGCTGCAGCACAGAGTCCGGGAGAGTCCATCCCAGCTCTGCCCCTGAGCCTGGGTGACCTTGGGCCAGTCTCCCAAGGTCAGTCCTTCTGTTGGGTTCCAACACCTCTAAATTGCACTTCCCAGGGAGCACAAAATGAGAAAAAGCGCTTAAAATTCTGAGCGTGGATGGTTCCTGCCTCAGGGCTGTGAGCTGCTGAGAAATCTCAGGACCATTAGTCCTGAGAAAGCCAGTGGGGTGGGGGCTCCACCCAGCCCGGGACGCTCCATGTGGTCCATATGTCATCCTGTGAAATTCTGAGTCTGTTGCCAGTAGATCAAAGTCGGGATGTTCCAGGTAAAACCTGGATTTCCACCTCCTCCTGGAGAGCCGGAAGTCCGGGCAGCCCCAGGCGCACCCGGCCACAGTTGGCTGTCAGAGTCAAGGCTGGGGGCTGCTCCCCAGTGACCCAGCTCCCACCAGCTCAGCTGGACTGGTAGCCACATCCACCCAGCCCTGGGCATTGGTGCTGTGACGCTGATGTGACCTGGGCCTTTACCGCCAAGGCCCTGAGCCCCCCTCCCCCAGCGAGAGGTCTAGGGCATCCGGAGTAAGCTCAGCGGGGAGCAGCCTGTGCGGGGACGCCTCTCACCACAGGTTCCCCCGAGTTTAAACAAAATGCACATGTGCACACATGCACACACTAAAACACATCTGCACACACCTGCACACAGCTACACACCCACATGGATGCACA
>NW_022330322.1:0-2145 GCF_002776525.5 Piliocolobus tephrosceles | reverse complement strand
CCAGATTGTTTTAGCTATTCAGGGTTCTTCAAGATTCCATATGAATTCTAAAATTCATATGGAATGCTTTCTAATTTTTCTATTTCTGCAAGAAGTCCCGTTGGGATGTTGATAAGGATTGCATTGAATCTGTAGATCATGTTGAGTAGTATGAATATTTTAATGCTACGAAATCTTCCAATTGATGAATACAGCATATCTTTCTATTGATGCATGTCTTCTTTAACTCCTTTCAACAACATTTTATAGTTTTCAGTGTACGAGTATTTCGCCTGTTGGTTAAGTTTGTTCCTAAATTTTTTTTTCTTTTGACGGTGTTGTAATGGGGATTATTCATTGTTAGTGTATTGAGATGACACTGAGTTTTGCATGTTGATTTTGTATCTCGCAACATTGTTGAATTAGTTTATTATTTCTTCATTATTATTTCTTTTCTTTTCTTTTTTCTTTCTTTCTTTTTTTTTTTTTTTTTTTGAGATGGAGTCTCACTCTGTCATCCAGGTTGGAGTGCAGTAGCCTCGTGATCTCAGCTCACTGCAACCTGTGCCTCCCAGGTTCAAGCAATTCTCCTGCCTCAGCCTCCCAAGTGGCTGGGATTACAGGCAACCACCACCATGCCCAGCTAATTTTTGTATTTTTTTTTTAGTAGAGATGGAGTTTCATCATGTTGGCCAGGCTGGTCTCAAACTCCTGACCTCAGGGGATCTGTCTGCCTCAGCCTCCCAAAGTGCTGGGATTACAGGTGTGAGCCACTGTACCCAGCCAGTTTATTAGTTCTAACAGGTTTTTGTGGGAGTTTTTAAGTTTTTTTAAATATAATATGTCTTCTACAAATAGACATAATTTTACTACTTCCTTTCTGATGTGGTTGCCTTGTATTTTTTTTCTTGCCTAATTGCTCTGGTTAAAATTTCCAATATTATGTTGAATAGAAGTGGTGAGGGTAGGCATCCTTGCCTTGCTTTTGATGTTAGAGGAAAATCTTTCCATTTTTCAGCACTGAGTGTTATGTGGGAGCTTTTTATAAATGGACTTTATTATGTTCCATTTATAAACATAAATAGAAGGAAATTTCATCCTATTTATAATTTCCTTCTATTTATACTTTTCTGGGTGTTTTAAATAATGAAAGAGTATTAAATTTTGTTGAATGTTTTTTCTCCATCAGTTGAGATGATCATGTGGTTTTTGTCTTTCATTCTGTTTATGTGGTGTATCACATTAATTTTGTATGTTGAACCGTCCTTGCATTCCAGGAGTCCATCCCACTTGGTCATGATGTGAAATACTTTTAATCTGTTATTAAATTTTGTTTGTTAGCATTTTGTTTAGGATTTTTGCATGAATGTTCATCAGAAATTTGGTGTAATTTTCTCTTTGTGTAGTATCTTTGATTTTGGTAACAGGATAATACTGGCCTCATATGGCCCTCTTCTTCAATTTTTGGAAGAGTTTGGGAAGGATTGGTGTTCGTTCTTCTTTAAATGTTTGGTAGAATTCTCCATGAAGCCATGTGGTACTGGGCTTTTCTTCTTTGGGAGGTTTTTGATTATTGATTCAATTTCCTTAATAGTTATAGGTTTGTTCAGATTTTTTATTTTTTCATAGTTCTATCTTGGTAGGTTGGATATTTCTGGAAATGTATCTATTTTTTTCCACTTTATCCAATTTGTTGGCATATAATTGTTCTTGCTAGTTTCTTATGATCTTTTTTTCCCCCTGTGGCATCAGCTGTAATGTTTTATTCCTGACTTTTGTTATTTGAATCTTTTCTCTTTTTTTAGTCTAATAAAGGGTTGTTGATTTTATTGATTTTTTTAAAAAAATAGCTCTTAGTTTTATTGATTTTTTTTCTATCATTTTTCTATTTTCTATTTTATTTTGACACTAATCTTTATTATATCTTTTTAAGTTAATTTTGGATTCAATTTGTTCTTTGTCTAGTTCTGTGAGGTGTGAAGTTAGGTTGTTGATTTGAGGGTTTTTTTTTTTCTCTTTTTAAAGTTGGCATTTACCATGGTAAGCATCCCTCTTAGTACTGCTTTTGCTTAGTACCAGACCCTGGGATGCGGATGCAGCTCCCCATTTCTTGCCTTCCAGAGTGTTGTGTTTCTGAAAGAGAAACCCCAGTGCAGTAGGCGAATG
>NW_022330321.1:0-1086 GCF_002776525.5 Piliocolobus tephrosceles | reverse complement strand
AGCCTGGTTTACAATGAGGAAAACATGGGCCATATTTAGATAGAATATGGTTGCAGTTTACACAAGTTGAAAAAGAAACTGTGGTGAATAGAGAGGCCTTCACAATTTTCTCTAGGGCTTTTGTGTCAGTTTCCAAGAAATCACTGCATAGTTTGCTCTCTCCATTGCCTTTGTGTTATCTATGCATCGTATTAAAAAGTTAAAAGGCTGGGCGCAGTGGCTCAAGCCTGTAATCCCAGCACTTTGGGAGGCCGAGACGGGTGGATCACGAGGTCAGGAGATCGAGACCATCCTGGCTAACACGGTGAAACCCCGTCTCTACTAAAAAATACAAAAATCTAGTCGGGTGTGGTGATGGGTGCCTGTAGTCCCAGCTACTCGGGAGGCTGAGGCAGGAGAATGGCGTGAACCCGGGAGGCAGAGCTTGCAGTGAGCTGAGATCCGGCCACAGTACTCCAGCCCCGGCAGCGACAGACTCCGCCTCAAAAAAAAAAAAAAAAAGAAAAAAGAAAAAAAAAAAAAGAAATTAAGAACAATTTTTTGAATTCAGGCCAAGAGAAAGGTGAGAAATTGTGTGACAATGATGAACTCAAACATTAGGTTGTTATGGAGATTCTTGTTAAAACCTTTAGAGGCAAAAAATAAATTATTTTTTAGAGGCAAAAAATTATGCCAACTTTGATTTTGCCAATACCTCACTAACTCTTTTGATGATGATCAGGAGTTGTTTATAAATGTCTATACACATCAATTTGAGAAAGAGAGTCTTGTAGGAGGATAGCTCAGTTTCTCTCAGCAATATTCAATAGAAATATTCAAAACACTGTTAAAGAAGAAAATATTCATGACACATTTGTTAAAGATGACAAGACAGATTTCATTCAAGAGGAGCCATGATGATAGATGTAGGCACCACTGCAGTGGGATCCTGCAATAGGGAAAATAAATTGGTCTTAACTTCCAACTTCAGTAAGAACAAGTGAGAATTTACAACCAAGAAACTCGGTAAATGTCAGCGGATGCAAAATCACTAAGAGGAAACTTCTGGGCAAGGTGTCAGGGCCCCAGGGGCAGAGAGTGATTGGC
>NW_022330320.1:0-2125 GCF_002776525.5 Piliocolobus tephrosceles | reverse complement strand
CCAGATTGTTTTAGCTATTCAGGGTTCTTCAAGATTCCATATGAATTCTAAAATTCATATGGAATGCTTTCTAATTTTTCTATTTCTGCAAGAAGTCCCGTTGGGATGTTGATAAGGATTGCATTGAATCTGTAGATCATGTTGAGTAGTATGAATATTTTAATGCTACGAAATCTTCCAATTGATGAATACAGCATATCTTTCTATTGATGCATGTCTTCTTTAACTCCTTTCAACAACATTTTATAGTTTTCAGTGTACGAGTATTTCGCCTGTTGGTTAAGTTTGTTCCTAAATTTTTTTTTCTTTTGACGGTGTTGTAATGGGGATTATTCATTGTTAGTGTATTGAGATGACACTGAGTTTTGCATGTTGATTTTGTATCTCGCAACATTGTTGAATTAGTTTATTATTTCTTCATTATTATTTCTTTTCTTTTCTTTTTTCTTTCTTTCTTTTTTTTTTTTTTTTTTTGAGATGGAGTCTCACTCTGTCATCCAGGTTGGAGTGCAGTAGCCTCGTGATCTCAGCTCACTGCAACCTGTGCCTCCCAGGTTCAAGCAATTCTCCTGCCTCAGCCTCCCAAGTGGCTGGGATTACAGGCAACCACCACCATGCCCAGCTAATTTTTGTATTTTTTTTTTAGTAGAGATGGAGTTTCATCATGTTGGCCAGGCTGGTCTCAAACTCCTGACCTCAGGGGATCTGTCTGCCTCAGCCTCCCAAAGTGCTGGGATTACAGGTGTGAGCCACTGTACCCAGCCAGTTTATTAGTTCTAACAGGTTTTTGTGGGAGTTTTTAAGTTTTTTTAAATATAATATGTCTTCTACAAATAGACATAATTTTACTACTTCCTTTCTGATGTGGTTGCCTTGTATTTTTTTTCTTGCCTAATTGCTCTGGTTAAAATTTCCAATATTATGTTGAATAGAAGTGGTGAGGGTAGGCATCCTTGCCTTGCTTTTGATGTTAGAGGAAAATCTTTCCATTTTTCAGCACTGAGTGTTATGTGGGAGCTTTTTATAAATGGACTTTATTATGTTCCATTTATAAACATAAATAGAAGGAAATTTCATCCTATTTATAATTTCCTTCTATTTATACTTTTCTGGGTGTTTTAAATAATGAAAGAGTATTAAATTTTGTTGAATGTTTTTTCTCCATCAGTTGAGATGATCATGTGGTTTTTGTCTTTCATTCTGTTTATGTGGTGTATCACATTAATTTTGTATGTTGAACCGTCCTTGCATTCCAGGAGTCCATCCCACTTGGTCATGATGTGAAATACTTTTAATCTGTTATTAAATTTTGTTTGTTAGCATTTTGTTTAGGATTTTTGCATGAATGTTCATCAGAAATTTGGTGTAATTTTCTCTTTGTGTAGTATCTTTGATTTTGGTAACAGGATAATACTGGCCTCATATGGCCCTCTTCTTCAATTTTTGGAAGAGTTTGGGAAGGATTGGTGTTCGTTCTTCTTTAAATGTTTGGTAGAATTCTCCATGAAGCCATGTGGTACTGGGCTTTTCTTCTTTGGGAGGTTTTTGATTATTGATTCAATTTCCTTAATAGTTATAGGTTTGTTCAGATTTTTTATTTTTTCATAGTTCTATCTTGGTAGGTTGGATATTTCTGGAAATGTATCTATTTTTTTCCACTTTATCCAATTTGTTGGCATATAATTGTTCTTGCTAGTTTCTTATGATCTTTTTTTCCCCCTGTGGCATCAGCTGTAATGTTTTATTCCTGACTTTTGTTATTTGAATCTTTTCTCTTTTTTTAGTCTAATAAAGGGTTGTTGATTTTATTGATTTTTTTAAAAAAATAGCTCTTAGTTTTATTGATTTTTTTTCTATCATTTTTCTATTTTCTATTTTATTTTGACACTAATCTTTATTATATCTTTTTAAGTTAATTTTGGATTCAATTGAGGTGTGAAGTTAGGTTGTTGATTTGAGGGTTTTTTTTTTTCTCTTTTTAAAGTTGGCATTTACCATGGTAAGCATCCCTCTTAGTACTGCTTTTGCTTAGTACCAGACCCTGGGATGCGGATGCAGCTCCCCATTTCTTGCCTTCCAGAGTGTTGTGTTTCTGAAAGAGAAACCCCAGTGCAGTAGGCGAATG
>NW_022330319.1:0-1927 GCF_002776525.5 Piliocolobus tephrosceles | reverse complement strand
TGTGCATCCATGTGGGTGTGTAGCTGTGTGCAGGTGTGTGCAGATGTGTTTTAGTGTGTGCATGTGTGCACATGTGCATTTTGTTTAAACTCGGGGGAACCTGTGGTGAGAGGCGTCCCCGCACAGGCTGCTCCCCGCTGAGCTTACTCCGGATGCCCTAGACCTCTCGCTGGGGGAGGGGGGCTCAGGGCCTTGGCGGTAAAGGCCCAGGTCACATCAGCGTCACAGCACCAATGCCCAGGGCTGGGTGGATGTGGCTACCAGTCCAGCTGAGCTGGTGGGAGCTGGGTCACTGGGGAGCAGCCCCCAGCCTTGACTCTGACAGCCAACTGTGGCCGGGTGCGCCTGGGGCTGCCCGGACTTCCGGCTCTCCAGGAGGAGGTGGAAATCCAGGTTTTACCTGGAACATCCCGACTTTGATCTACTGGCAACAGACTCAGAATTTCACAGGATGACATATGGACCACATGGAGCGTCCCGGGCTGGGTGGAGCCCCCACCCCACTGGCTTTCTCAGGACTAATGGTCCTGAGATTTCTCAGCAGCTCACAGCCCTGAGGCAGGAACCATCCACGCTCAGAATTTTAAGCGCTTTTTCTCATTTTGTGCTCCCTGGGAAGTGCAATTTAGAGGTGTTGGAACCCAACAGAAGGACTGACCTTGGGAGACTGGCCCAAGGTCACCCAGGCTCAGGGGCAGAGCTGGGATGGACTCTCCCGGACTCTGTGCTGCAGCTCCCCCAGCCCCTGCACTTCACTAGCTCCCTGCCTATTGATTCCTAATGCTAATAATTCTTAGCGTGGTCATCATCGTTATCAGACGCCACTGCTTCTGGCTGGAAGGTCTGAGGCTGTGCAGGGAGGAGGGAGAGGCCTCTGTCTTCCTCCCTTCCCCACCCGCCTCCCCTGGAGAGCAGGGAACGGAACAAAGCGTCCCTGGGACTGACTTGCACCTGCTCAGAAGCTGGGGATGAGCTTAAAGCTTTCCTTGAGGAGCTTGAACCCGAGCTTGTCCTGCCACGGTCAGCACGGGGACCCTGCTGTCCACACCTCTGGGGACCCGTCCACGCAGGCATCTTTCTCTCTGTTCCAGGGGGACTGACACCCTGGGCCTCTCCTCTGGGGTCTCTCACCACTTGGAGGAGAGGTGGGCTCGCCGTGAGCTCCCATCAGCTGCTGCTTTTGCTGGGCTGCCTGTGCCTTCCCTTTGAAGTGACAATTCACATTCATGGTGTCTGTGCACATTCCTGGTTCCAATGTCTTCTGCAGAAACTCCTCACCCTGTAGTCTCCCTGCCTTGCTATGCTGTGTTAGTGATCACCCACAACGACGGTGACAGGTTGCATTAAAGTCATGAAGAGCAGAGCTCCTTGTGAGTGGGTCCAGGATGCTCCACTTGGCTGGTGGATGGAGCAGCCACAGTGCAGGACTTCCGGGGACAGCTGTCTCTTCTCTCAAGGTCCTGGCTCAGTCTGGCTGCTGGATGCCCCATTTTCCCTTGTGTGTCCCCAAGGGGCCTCTTCCAGGACTGTCCCAGATGAGAAGGCCTCGTGGGCCCCTCCTCCCTGCTCTCCAGGGCAACTGCGAGCTCCGTGGGGCCCAGGACAGCCCCACAGGTTTCCCTGCAGAGAACTGGGCAGAGGCTGACCTCCACAGGCACCCTGGGCCCCTGACCATTTGACGCTGCTCACTCTTCTCCAGACACTCATCCGACCTGAAGTCACGGGTGCTGGTGCCATGGTGACTGGTGCATAGCAACCCACACATTCTCCACACCAGGGCAGGCGGCTTTATTGCTCTTAGGCTGGGTTAGTGATGGCAGCACCCGGGACAGTCACTGTCGAAGCTGCCTGGAACACAGGGCCTGACCATCTAGGAGCAGCCATGAGAGGACAGCCCCGAGCTCTGCACAGAGGACATGAGGTCACA
>NW_022330318.1:0-2145 GCF_002776525.5 Piliocolobus tephrosceles | reverse complement strand
CATTCGCCTACTGCACTGGGGTTTCTCTTTCAGAAACACAACACTCTGGAAGGCAAGAAATGGGGAGCTGCATCCGCATCCCAGGGTCTGGTACTAAGCAAAAGCAGTACTAAGAGGGATGCTTACCATGGTAAATGCCAACTTTAAAAAGAGAAAAAAAAAAACCCTCAAATCAACAACCTAACTTCACACCTCACAGAACTAGACAAAGAACAAATTGAATCCAAAATTAACTTAAAAAGATATAATAAAGATTAGTGTCAAAATAAAATAGAAAATAGAAAAATGATAGAAAAAAAATCAATAAAACTAAGAGCTATTTTTTTAAAAAAATCAATAAAATCAACAACCCTTTATTAGACTAAAAAAAGAGAAAAGATTCAAATAACAAAAGTCAGGAATAAAACATTACAGCTGATGCCACAGGGGGAAAAAAAGATCATAAGAAACTAGCAAGAACAATTATATGCCAACAAATTGGATAAAGTGGAAAAAAATAGATACATTTCCAGAAATATCCAACCTACCAAGATAGAACTATGAAAAAATAAAAAATCTGAACAAACCTATAACTATTAAGGAAATTGAATCAATAATCAAAAACCTCCCAAAGAAGAAAAGCCCAGTACCACATGGCTTCATGGAGAATTCTACCAAACATTTAAAGAAGAACGAACACCAATCCTTCCCAAACTCTTCCAAAAATTGAAGAAGAGGGCCATATGAGGCCAGTATTATCCTGTTACCAAAATCAAAGATACTACACAAAGAGAAAATTACACCAAATTTCTGATGAACATTCATGCAAAAATCCTAAACAAAATGCTAACAAACAAAATTTAATAACAGATTAAAAGTATTTCACATCATGACCAAGTGGGATGGACTCCTGGAATGCAAGGACGGTTCAACATACAAAATTAATGTGATACACCACATAAACAGAATGAAAGACAAAAACCACATGATCATCTCAACTGATGGAGAAAAAACATTCAACAAAATTTAATACTCTTTCATTATTTAAAACACCCAGAAAAGTATAAATAGAAGGAAATTATAAATAGGATGAAATTTCCTTCTATTTATGTTTATAAATGGAACATAATAAAGTCCATTTATAAAAAGCTCCCACATAACACTCAGTGCTGAAAAATGGAAAGATTTTCCTCTAACATCAAAAGCAAGGCAAGGATGCCTACCCTCACCACTTCTATTCAACATAATATTGGAAATTTTAACCAGAGCAATTAGGCAAGAAAAAAAATACAAGGCAACCACATCAGAAAGGAAGTAGTAAAATTATGTCTATTTGTAGAAGACATATTATATTTAAAAAAACTTAAAAACTCCCACAAAAACCTGTTAGAACTAATAAACTGGCTGGGTACAGTGGCTCACACCTGTAATCCCAGCACTTTGGGAGGCTGAGGCAGACAGATCCCCTGAGGTCAGGAGTTTGAGACCAGCCTGGCCAACATGATGAAACTCCATCTCTACTAAAAAAAAAATACAAAAATTAGCTGGGCATGGTGGTGGTTGCCTGTAATCCCAGCCACTTGGGAGGCTGAGGCAGGAGAATTGCTTGAACCTGGGAGGCACAGGTTGCAGTGAGCTGAGATCACGAGGCTACTGCACTCCAACCTGGATGACAGAGTGAGACTCCATCTCAAAAAAAAAAAAAAAAAAAGAAAGAAAGAAAAAAGAAAAGAAAAGAAATAATAATGAAGAAATAATAAACTAATTCAACAATGTTGCGAGATACAAAATCAACATGCAAAACTCAGTGTCATCTCAATACACTAACAATGAATAATCCCCATTACAACACCGTCAAAAGAAAAAAAAATTTAGGAACAAACTTAACCAACAGGCGAAATACTCGTACACTGAAAACTATAAAATGTTGTTGAAAGGAGTTAAAGAAGACATGCATCAATAGAAAGATATGCTGTATTCATCAATTGGAAGATTTCGTAGCATTAAAATATTCATACTACTCAACATGATCTACAGATTCAATGCAATCCTTATCAACATCCCAACGGGACTTCTTGCAGAAATAGAAAAATTAGAAAGCATTCCATATGAATTTTAGAATTCATATGGAATCTTGAAGAACCCTGAATAGCTAAAACAATCTGG
>NW_022330317.1:0-2125 GCF_002776525.5 Piliocolobus tephrosceles | reverse complement strand
CATTCGCCTACTGCACTGGGGTTTCTCTTTCAGAAACACAACACTCTGGAAGGCAAGAAATGGGGAGCTGCATCCGCATCCCAGGGTCTGGTACTAAGCAAAAGCAGTACTAAGAGGGATGCTTACCATGGTAAATGCCAACTTTAAAAAGAGAAAAAAAAAAACCCTCAAATCAACAACCTAACTTCACACCTCAATTGAATCCAAAATTAACTTAAAAAGATATAATAAAGATTAGTGTCAAAATAAAATAGAAAATAGAAAAATGATAGAAAAAAAATCAATAAAACTAAGAGCTATTTTTTTAAAAAAATCAATAAAATCAACAACCCTTTATTAGACTAAAAAAAGAGAAAAGATTCAAATAACAAAAGTCAGGAATAAAACATTACAGCTGATGCCACAGGGGGAAAAAAAGATCATAAGAAACTAGCAAGAACAATTATATGCCAACAAATTGGATAAAGTGGAAAAAAATAGATACATTTCCAGAAATATCCAACCTACCAAGATAGAACTATGAAAAAATAAAAAATCTGAACAAACCTATAACTATTAAGGAAATTGAATCAATAATCAAAAACCTCCCAAAGAAGAAAAGCCCAGTACCACATGGCTTCATGGAGAATTCTACCAAACATTTAAAGAAGAACGAACACCAATCCTTCCCAAACTCTTCCAAAAATTGAAGAAGAGGGCCATATGAGGCCAGTATTATCCTGTTACCAAAATCAAAGATACTACACAAAGAGAAAATTACACCAAATTTCTGATGAACATTCATGCAAAAATCCTAAACAAAATGCTAACAAACAAAATTTAATAACAGATTAAAAGTATTTCACATCATGACCAAGTGGGATGGACTCCTGGAATGCAAGGACGGTTCAACATACAAAATTAATGTGATACACCACATAAACAGAATGAAAGACAAAAACCACATGATCATCTCAACTGATGGAGAAAAAACATTCAACAAAATTTAATACTCTTTCATTATTTAAAACACCCAGAAAAGTATAAATAGAAGGAAATTATAAATAGGATGAAATTTCCTTCTATTTATGTTTATAAATGGAACATAATAAAGTCCATTTATAAAAAGCTCCCACATAACACTCAGTGCTGAAAAATGGAAAGATTTTCCTCTAACATCAAAAGCAAGGCAAGGATGCCTACCCTCACCACTTCTATTCAACATAATATTGGAAATTTTAACCAGAGCAATTAGGCAAGAAAAAAAATACAAGGCAACCACATCAGAAAGGAAGTAGTAAAATTATGTCTATTTGTAGAAGACATATTATATTTAAAAAAACTTAAAAACTCCCACAAAAACCTGTTAGAACTAATAAACTGGCTGGGTACAGTGGCTCACACCTGTAATCCCAGCACTTTGGGAGGCTGAGGCAGACAGATCCCCTGAGGTCAGGAGTTTGAGACCAGCCTGGCCAACATGATGAAACTCCATCTCTACTAAAAAAAAAATACAAAAATTAGCTGGGCATGGTGGTGGTTGCCTGTAATCCCAGCCACTTGGGAGGCTGAGGCAGGAGAATTGCTTGAACCTGGGAGGCACAGGTTGCAGTGAGCTGAGATCACGAGGCTACTGCACTCCAACCTGGATGACAGAGTGAGACTCCATCTCAAAAAAAAAAAAAAAAAAAGAAAGAAAGAAAAAAGAAAAGAAAAGAAATAATAATGAAGAAATAATAAACTAATTCAACAATGTTGCGAGATACAAAATCAACATGCAAAACTCAGTGTCATCTCAATACACTAACAATGAATAATCCCCATTACAACACCGTCAAAAGAAAAAAAAATTTAGGAACAAACTTAACCAACAGGCGAAATACTCGTACACTGAAAACTATAAAATGTTGTTGAAAGGAGTTAAAGAAGACATGCATCAATAGAAAGATATGCTGTATTCATCAATTGGAAGATTTCGTAGCATTAAAATATTCATACTACTCAACATGATCTACAGATTCAATGCAATCCTTATCAACATCCCAACGGGACTTCTTGCAGAAATAGAAAAATTAGAAAGCATTCCATATGAATTTTAGAATTCATATGGAATCTTGAAGAACCCTGAATAGCTAAAACAATCTGG
>NW_022330316.1:0-2938 GCF_002776525.5 Piliocolobus tephrosceles | reverse complement strand
GTGGCATTAGAGAGGAGAAGCATCGAAATCCCCTGTGGGATGGCTGTGGGAAAGGATGCATGTGGGGTGAGGACGAGGTGCTCGAGCTGGAAACCAGAGCTCCAGGGTCTCCCCCAGAAGGATCAGATGGAGACCACAGGCTGGGAGTCTCCAAGTCAGGGGTCAGCAGGAATCAGCCTGGGGCCCCCGCTCCCTGCAGGGGGAAGGGGCTGGATGCCACTGTGGGCTCAGCCTCTGTGGACTGTGAGGGAAAAGCTCTTGCCCTGCAAAGCCAGCCCATGCCTGCCTCACTGAGGGACTGATCAGCACCTCACAGGACCCTCCACTCAAACAGAATATGCTTGGGCCGCTGACTTACTTGGGCCACCCTGAGGGAAAGTTAGGAGGCACCAGTTAAGTTAGAGCTTAGGGGATGCAGGGACCCTTCGTCAGGAACTCAAAGGGGAAACAGAGCCCAGGCCCTGTTATTCTGCATCTACTCACCCCTCCCTCCAGAAGGGATCAGAGGCAGCTGGGGGTGGGAGCCCGTCCTGGACGTCTGAGCCCAGGGGAGGCCCCGTCCTCTCTCCTCTGACGTCTGAGCCCAGGGGAGGCCCCGTCCTCTCTCCTCTGACATCTGAGCCCAGGGGAGGCCCCGTCCTCTCTCCTCTGTGGGACGTGCCCAGGCCCAGGGACGGGGACCAACAACGGTCTCTTCACACAGAACCAGACTGCTTCATCGACCCTGGGAGTGAGGGTTCCGGGTGCTGTGTGTCCCTGAGGAATGACTCACCTTCCTTCCTAGCAAACTACAGGGAAATGCCATCAAATCAAGCTGCTGGTTCTAACCCCGGAACTTACATGAAATGCAGGGAAGGGAGGAGCATCTCCAAGGATGCCTGGGGATGTGATCAGCACCATCTGGACAGGGACTCACAGGACAAATGGCACAGCCCTGTCCTTCTGCAAAGAAATCACGGGGAGAAAAGAAGGGGCTGGAGGAGAGGGAAGAAGGAAGACGGCAGAAATGTGTGGATACGTTCCCCCCATGACCAGTGGTGTGCTGGCAGAGGCTGAACAACAGGATCTCTTGGCATGTGTGCATGCTCACACACGTGTGCACAGATTTTCGTTTTTACTGACACAAAGGCTCTGCAGCACCCAGATTTTGAATAGTGAAATACACCACGCCCTTATTGTGAATTCCAAATTGCAAGCGGTTGTTGCAGGATGTTCTCACTGATTCTTACTGAACTATTCTATTCATAGTTGACTTCTGGTGCTGGCTGTTGATTTATTGCCTCTGGGTTCCAAAGTTGTCCTGCGTTGTCTGCTGGGTGGAAATGCGTCTGGGCCCGGCAGCATCTCTCCTGTGTCAGCTGGTGCAGTGTTGAGCACGGTCAGCAGAGGGCGCCGAGGAGGCCTGGCAGGAGGAAAGGTGCTGCTCTTCCGTCCCTAAACCAGCTCCAGTGGCTGGAAGGTCTGGGCTGGGCTCCCTTGCAGGGTCGTGCTGGGCTGGTGGCTTCTCCAGTGCCGGCACCTGGGTGAGCTTCTCTCATGTTCTTTGGAGTTCTCTGTACTCCTTAATCCTCAACTCCTCCTTTCTGCAGTCCCCTGTTAAATTGAACAAACCATTAAATAAAACCTGCCCAGTTCAAATCACTGTGGGGTTTCTCTCTCCTGATGGAACCCAGGCTGACACACTGTGGCTGCAAATCAAGCAAGATTTGGCAAAGATAGACAATGAGTAGATGTTTTCACTGTCAGATTCAGCAAGAGACTCACAGAACTGGCAAATGGGTGCAGTTCTGACGTGCGTGTGGGCTGTAATTTCATTACACTGACCTAAGTGAGATGACGTCACATGCATCAGCTCAGGTCAGACGGAAGTTGACCCTGGAGCCCCACTTGTCATCAATGAAGTGAGCAGCTTCCTCACTTAGTCAGAAAATCACTTTCAGGCCAGGTGTGTGGCTCACGTCAGTATTCCCAGCACTTCAGGAGGCTGTAGTGGGAGAATTGCATGATGCCAGGAGTGTGAGTTACCCTGAAAAATCTCATTCGTTTCTACAAAAAATATTTTAAAAATTAGCTGGATGTGGTGACGTGTGCCTGTAGTCCCTGCTACAGGGAAGGCCAAGGCCAGGAAATCTTCCCAGGCCATGGGATTCGGCTCCCCCTTTCCTGCCTGACTTTCTTCTTGGAGGTTGCTTGTTTTTTTGTTTTCAATTGTAATAAAAGACACATAACATAAAATTTCTCATCTTCACCTTCTTTTTCTAAGTGTATAGATAGCAGTGTTAACCAAATGCACATGCTAGCACACGAGATCTCTAGAACTTTTTCATCTTGCGAAAATGGAATCTCTCTATCCATTGAACAACTCCTCTTCCCCCTCCCTGGCAACAGCCATTCTTTCTGTCTCTAAGAGTTTGACTGTTTTAGGAATCTCACATGAGTTGAATCATGTTGTGTTCATCTTTTTGTGACTGGCTTATTGACTTAGCATAATATCCTCACGATTCAGCCATGTTGTAGTGCATGGCAGGATTTTCTTCCTTCTGAAGACTGAAGAGGATTCTGCTGTGTATAATCCCACACTTTCTCTGTCCACTCACTCTTCAAAGGACATTTAGGCTGCTTCCACCTCTTGGTTATGGTGAGCAAGGTTGCAGTGAACGAGGGTATGCAGATATCTCTCTGAGATCCTGTGATCAGTTCTTTTGGATAAATAACCAGAAGTGGGATCACTGGATTATAGGGATTTTTTGAAAAACACCACACTGTTCATTTGACCACACCTGTGGGGGCTTATTTCTGGGTTCTCTATTCTGTTCCATTGATCTGTATGTCTGTCTTTATGCCTATATCATACTGTTTTGATTACTGTAGCTTCATAACACATCTTTAGTTTTCTTTCACCAGATTGTTTTAGCTATTCAGGGTTCTTCAAGATTCC